>NC_133284.1:46399601-46682757 GCF_005239225.2 Populus alba | reverse complement strand
ATAAAATTGTTAACATGATTACATTAGTTATCTTATTCGAATAAAGCTAATACTTGTAAATGTTGGCAGGCATTCATGATTATAACTTATGTTAACAACAAATCAAGTCCCTTTCATAGCTCAGGTGTCGGGTTATACCATACAGTATGGGCTATGAAAGTACCAAAGTATTTGTTGTACCAAGTGTTATACAACATAAATCTAGATTAACCATTTAACAAGAAAAGTATTAAAAGTGAACAAGATAACAAATTAAAACATGTTAGTATCCAATGTTAAGGTCCATATTAAGTTTTATATTATACTTATTCTTACACCATTAGTGTACCCTTTTCACCTTGACATAATTAACTTAACTAAACATAATGAAAGAAAGAAACATAAATAAACAAGATAAGAACATAAATGAGAAAGAAGTTAACTAAGTAAAAGAAAGGAAATGAAGTGCATAAACTTGATATTAATGAAAGCAAGACATAAGCAATACAAAGAGAGAAAGCAAGAGCATGATCTTGATCTGGAAACCAAGATGCCTCAATACATGGTAAGTGCCTCCTTTTATAGGCCAAAATTTGGAACTATTGATTTGTTGACTAATTGATGAGTGGGTGGCCATATCTTGACTTGATAACAATCCTTATCTTCTTGTCTGAACAAGACGTCATTGCTAACATCATAATTTGCCCAGAATCCTCAGGAATGTTCTAGGAAATTGTCTCAGCTTTCCAACAAAAAAAAGATGAGGTCATTTGGACTTCTAGAACTCAAGATATGGGCTGAACACTAAATAGTGTCTGGGCTGCAGGACAGCTTCGGACTTCTTCGTTGTTCCTATATTTCGGACTTGAAAACGGCCTTCTTAGATCTTGGTGTCCAAATGAAAGTTGTAGGCCTATGTTTTACCTTTCCATCCATATAAAATGGACCTAAATCCGAGATCTAGAGCTCCAGATATGATCCAATTACCGAGCAATGTTCTGGTTTGGACTGCACCGACATCTCTTTTCTAAGTTTGGCCATCTCTTTGTCCTTTAACTTTCAATGCTTAAACTCATCAATCAATCCTTTTATTTATGTGATAGTCCTGCATTTAAAATGAGCATTTACCATAAATTAAGGTATCTTATACTATCAAACTTGTTATTATAAAACATGCTTTAGTTAAGGAGTTATTGATACTTCAAGTGCAAAATGATGATATAAAACCTTGATAAACATGCACTTTTAAGTACTAATCAAAGAGCATCTCCAATAGAGATGCTAAAAGGAAAGACATATCTTGCAAAAATGTTAAATCACTATTCATTGTAATATATATATTTTTTTTGCACTAGTTATTTTTCCTTTGATTTTTTTTTTACATCTATGTTTTTTTAGTTTTTTTTATGAGATTATCATGATCTCATGATCCATATCATGATGTTTGCGAGTTCACCTAGATTTACTCGAGTTATTTTTTGTTTTTTCTTTTCTTTTCAATTTCATTTTTTAATATTGAGTTGATTGAGAATTGTTCGGGTTATTTTTAGACTTGTCAAGTCAACTGAATCATATCATGTTGTTAAAATAGTTGTGTATCAAATATATTAAAATATAATTTTCTCTTCTAAATGGTTTTTTTACAATTGGAGTGCACATAAGCAAAAAAAGAAAAGAAAAAACTATATTTACATTATTTAAAAAGTCATATTACCAATTTGGCTCTTCTAAATCGCATCTCTTATTGGAGATGCTCTGATTTTGGGGTTTGTGTCAAGGGTTCAACTTCCAATAAAATTGAAGTCAATTATTATGGCATGTTATAAAAGGTTATTGAATTGTGATATCATAGTGAACAATATATAATAGCTTTATTTAAAAAATGCTAGTTGTATGGTATCGATAAAGGAATTAGCGTAGATCCTCGACATGGTATGGTCAAAGTAAATAAAAGAGATCGATTATGCAACATCAATGATGTTTTTATTTGTTTAAAACAATGGTAACAAGTGTATTATACATACACTCCTTTATTTGTAAATGATCATAATAGAGTTGATTGGTTTTTCATTGTGAAAACTAAACTTAACAGTCGCGCTAAAGCCGAAGTAATTGAAGATGATAACAATGAAGTATCTAAGTGGGATGATGTATATCAAATAGATGATATAGTTAATTTATATCGAGTTGCTCCTTCTACCAAGTTAGAAAATATAAATTTTCATGTCGTTGAGAATACTTATATTGATGTTGATGAGTGAAATGATATTTTGAGTATTAGTAGACATAATAAAGTACAGGAAGATGATGAGATCAACAACCTTTGGATTCAACAAAGAAGATGATAAAAATGAAAAGGAGGATTCTAATTAAACGATATTACATTGATTTAGATGTAATACAATCATCATATAAATTTGTTGCAACTCTATAATGCATTGTATTTTTTATATTTGTTGTGGTTTTGGGTTTAATGTTGGCAATTGTTGGCTTTAAAATGCTTGGTATTGTTGTTATTGTGTATTTAGGTTGGCTAAGATACTATAACAAGAAATGTTTTTTTTTTAAAATAATGATGGAATCGCCAATGGAATTGTGCACGAAGAAATCACCAATAGACATGCAATTTCATCAAACATTCCAAAAGGTTTTAGCAATGGATATGCAGTTTTATTGAAAAATTCTAGGAGGTTTAAGAAATGGTGATGGAATCACTAATAAATGTGATTTTGTCAAAAATGTCTTATAGGTTTTAGAAATGGCAACAAAATTGCCAACGTGATTGAAAAATATTAAAAAAAAATAATTAAATATCCATTAGTGATTATGTTGACATATGTTAACATGTTAATATGTTGACGGAATCGACAATGAAAATTCCATTGATGATTTTAGGTTATAATTTGATCGCTTTTTCTCCCATTTTCATCTTTGTTGCTATAATTATCCCAAAAGTTGTTGCCCCTTCTCTACCACCTTCTCTCTCTCTCTCTCTCTCCATCCTTAATGCACTCATCACTAAAAAAGTCATCATCGCCCACCCTCTCTCTCATCATCGCCCATCCTCAATCTCTTTAAAGTAAGTCTCTCAGTCTCTAAAGTGTTTGTTGTTGCCAAGAGAATATTATTATTGCATGTATATATATGCTTTTAATTTTTTGTAATTATTATTGTTATTGTTGTGGGTGCATTTTTCCTACAATAAACATACTAAAATTTGAGTAATTATTATTGTTGTTGGCAATTGTGTTGTGCATTATAATAAAATTTAATCGTGATTCTATAATTTTTTATTTTTATTTTTTATTTTTTATATGTTTTTTTTACAATTAATATAATTCGTTTTATTATTGTTGTTGTTATTAACCTGAGCATAATTTTTTATATTAAATGTTTTAAGCCCTAGATGATAATGATGATGATAATGATGATAGTAGTAGTATAAAGTATTGAATAATTAGAATAACTTCTTAGAGTTAGAAAGTGTGTTTTTTAAATTGTAGATTATTTTTGGGATGTGTACTCCATTATTCAACGTAGAATGTAGATTAATTATATTGAAATTAAAAATTAAATCATATAATATTTAGAGATACCGAGAAAAAGTTAAAAGAGATCTATTGTTGTTGTTGATTCAACCAATAATAGTGTTGATGATGTTGATAATCATGTTATTAATTTAGGTGTCAATGATGAAGAGACACCTAATTCACATAATATCAATCGAGGCTCATCCACTTTAGGCTGTAGAATTGGAGTCCCTTCTTTAAGAGATTCAAACATTATCATGCTCCTCATTCTAGTTCTTTTGGCTCATGATTTTACTTCCCTCCACCTCCATTTGTGTAGCGGTGTGTATATATTGTTGTAAAATTAAAAATTAATAAAATTTTGATGTTTAATAAAATTGATAATATTTGGTTTTATTGTGATTTTTATTGGTTTTTAATTTAACAATTATAAAAAAAATAGTAATTTTCTGATGGATTCACTTACAGACAAAAAATATCATCAGTGATTCCATCAACAATAGAAAACCTTATTTCATCATAAAATTACAAAATGATTAAGAAGCTTTAGAATCTTCGATAGCGTATAATGATGAATATTGTTTTACCAAATATTTCGCTTAATTTGATAGCAATAGTTAGATTTCACCGATGGAATTTGCGACTGAATATTTCATTGGTAATTGATTTACTGATAGAATGATCGATAAAATCTAGTCATTGCATTTTTTTTTTAGCCAATATTTCATTAGTATTTTTGTCTATAATTTGTAGCATCGACAAATAACAAATATGCAACAAAACTTTGATTGGCAATATGTTTTTGTTGGTAACTCTGTTGGCAATATAAATGGTAATGGAATGATGTTTAGTCGCCGATAGAATATTTTGTCATTATATTTCAATTTTCTGGTGGCTCTAGCGAGAATAAAAGGAATAAAACTATAAAATGTTATTTATCATTTAAAGTCAATCTAACCTACTGTTATGTTATATTATATATATATATATATATATATATATATAAGATATATTTAAATTTGGTTATGCTTTAAGAATATCATGATTTATTCCTGGTCCTATAAATAAAAACAAACATCAAACTTGAATTTGGAATGGACTGATTCTGAATAAGTTGTAAAGATCTAGCATGATCTTGGACCAAGTCTTCTCTACTAGCCTAAGTGCTGCCGTTTAATACCCTTCGTTGCAAATGTCATCCACATTCTCCTTATCTAATCCTCACCGTTCATTGCGTCAACCCTAGCCTTAACATCCCTCTCTCTATTATTTCAGAGAGAGAAAAAAAAAATCTTTCTATACCATAATATATTGAACATATATTGCAAGATTTGACTTGTTCACCATTGGAAGGTCAGGAAGAGCATTTTCAGAAATAGGTGAGCAAACCTCGTCTGGAATCAAATTAAGGACAAGAATAACCTTGAACCCTGAGCACTTTTGCGGCCATTCTCTTTGTCAATATGAAAACGGATGAGAACTTGGAGCTAGTTTCTATAAATTGCTGGAAATATTATCATAAGGTCTCCAAATTACGCATGAGTAACTTTGAATCGCTAAAATATTATTTGAAAACGGGTAAACCTAGGATATCTTAATTGAAATTTGAACAAGAAATTCAAAATGATTCGAGATCCTCCTCTTAGGGATAAAATTCACTTCACCTTATTTTGTTTTTAAAAATAGTACGGGACATACCCACTTTCCCGGCTAGAACCAGGATTTACAAGCAAAATGGCACCATAATATATATTACACCTAGCTTGATTGGATTGATCCCATGCAGCTCAAAACAGTGGTCTGGTATTGGAAGTTCTTGTCCATCATCATAATGATACGTGGGGTCATATCATCAATGTTTCAGCTTCCCCTGACCTTCGAGCTTTGGAAATATCGGAATCTAATAAATTCTGAGTACAATGTTAGGTCCCCAGCGGGACGGCAATGTGAACTACTACTAACCTTTTGGATCAAGAGGGGACATTTTCTTGCAATTATTTAGTGAAGGGTGTTTTTTATATATGTAAGTTTTTCATAAAAGACCTGACAGGTCTTGGGTAGCAGAATTCTAATAAAGCAAAATATTTTAAAAAATGCACATATAAGATATTTTGTATACTCAATATTGCATATTCATTTACGATTCTTAATTACACTCCACTTAATAAAGTAATAAAAATTATATCACATGATTTGACATTTTTATTTAGAAATTAAGGATTGAATTAAAAAAAATAGTAACAAGAACATAAATGAAACATAATTTACTCTATATATGCAAATAAACTTTTTAAAAATGTAAAGGACTTTAATATGAATTAACTCGATATTAGAGTAAACTTTTTTTATTTTATATTTATTAAAATACAATCTTGAACTAAAAATAACTTTAAACTAATTTTCTTAATATATAGTAGAATTATCATAGAGGTATTTGAATGTTCAGAACTAGAAAAATGTTATCAACTAAGCTTTTCTAATTGATAATTATCATAGAGGTGTTTAGATTTCATAACTTCAATGACATTAATCAATCCTTTATTTTTAGATTTCATAACTTCAATGACATTAATCAATCCTTTATTTTCAAGTAATTGTAGAGTTGAAGAATAAGGATGTCCTAAGTGCACACTTCGGTAGAGCTAAATTTAAAACAATGTGAAAAATGTAGTTCTAGGTCCAAAGCTAAATGTATTGAACCGGATCGGACCCGGTTAAAAAATAATTTTTATTTTTTTAAATGTGTTTTATTCAAAAAAAAATTAGAAGGAAATCCCAATTTTGTTCTTGCTGGGTCCGACCCAGATAAAAAAAATTCAATTTTTATTTTTAATTGTGTTTTATTTCAAAAATTAGAAGGAAATCGTTTGATGGCGTAACAGTTGCAGAATTTGATTACAATCCAAATTTTGTTCTTGATGATATTTTTACCTAATGTTGTTGTGCCCTTAATAAACCATGAAAAATATAGTCCTTGTTGGATAGATTTCGTACGTGATGAAATTGCATGTAGTTTAATGGAATAATAAAAAATATTTGATATCAATATTATTTATTTCATGATGTAATAACAGTAGTTAAATCTACAATATTAAATTTAAAACCATCAATATATATTTATATATATATATATATATTATAACTTCAATTTGAAAAATATTTTTTAACAAAAAATATTAAACTACTTTTTGTTCAATCTCAATTTCAACCACAGTTTAACCAAACATATATTTTTTTCCAAACTAACCTCAACTAAAGTACTTTTTATAAAATATTTTTTTTTCAAATCACAATCACAATAGTTACCACAATACCAAACATTCTTCTTGATTTAACAAAAAAAAATGATCCAAAAGGTTAGTAGTGGTTGACTTTGCCATCCCACTAGGCAAGGTTGTTAAAATCGCGATTTTAACACGGCACGGAAAGCCGCTCACAAAATCGGATCGTAAAAACGGATCGTAAAATCATAAAAAAATCGTAAGGAATTTGAAAATACATTAAAAAAAAATTCATGCTTCAAATAAAAATTCATACATAGTTCAAGCACCTTAAAAATAATGCTTCAAATAAAAATTCATACATAATTCAAATATCTTAAAATACATGGTTCAAATAAAAATCATCCTGATACATAATTTAAAATAACTTTTCATTAACTAATAATTAACAAACTTAAAATAAACAATCTGCTGGTGTATCATGTAAACTAAAATCAGCTTCATTCCCTTCATCTTCCTCATCATTCCTCAAGCATTCATCAATATCATTAGCATCAAGAGGATTATTAGTATCACTACTAGTACCAACACCAATATTATGAACATTAGTGCTACTACTAGTACCAACACCAATATCATCAATTTGAATATCCAAATCATCTTCAATACCATGACTCTCCATTTCAACATTTTTAGGAATTTCTTCTTCATCACTTTCATCTTCATTACCATTTTGTCTTCGTGTTGCACTGGTAATAGTACCAAGAAAATCAAAGTTTGGATGTTTTTCTCCATCGGTTATCCAATCATCATCAGATGAAAGATCATCTTCCATACCAAAATCATCAGCTTGCTTTTTGACTTGGTTATCATTCAATTTCAGATTGCACATTACAAATACCAAGTCATTCATTTTTTTCTGGTGCAAAACGATTTCTTCGTTTTGTATGAACCTAAATAAACAATTCAAATTTTATAAGATTTTTATCAAATATTTCAATATTTTTAAAAAAAAAAAAAAACTCACCATTTCAAATGCACTCCAATTACGCTCACATCCAGATGAAGTACAAGTCAAGCTTAGAACTCGGATTGCAAACCTTTGAAATTCTGGACATTCATCCCCATAAGAATCCCACCATTGAGCTGGAGTTTTTTTATCTCTTGCTGTCTTGGCAGCGTCAATGCCAAACAACCCTTTTGCATCCTTGAATAATTCAAGTTGTAAGTCAATTTTGCACCTTTCATTTGCATTAGGCACCATCCTTTCTAAGCATTGATATAATCCGATTTTAATGTTGGCATTAACCTTAAAATTGGGATTATAATGATAATGAGGATTCAAATAATAAGTTGCTGCATGTAAAGGTCTATGGAGTTGAAGTTCCCATCTTGCATCAACAATATTCCATACAGGTATATAACTATATAAAAAAAACAATAAAAATATCATTACAATATAGGAATATCTCAATTGAAAAACATTCATATTAATAGATGACAACATTTGAAATATAAATTAGCAAGATATATACCTTTTTTTCACAGAACCAAAATTCACTTTTATCTTCTCTTTTGCTTCATCCATTGCTTTATATATAAAACTCATAGCTGGTTTCTCATCAGAATCAATTAATCGAAGAACTTTAATTAGAGGAAACACTGCCTTAAAACACAATTTTGAATTCGTTTCCCTTCTTCTATTCTTGCAAACCTACATGAACTCCACTGGTTGGAAGTAAACATAGTCATTAGCTGTATTTTATGATCATTCAAACATCCTAGAGTCAAATATGCAGTAGCAAACCGAGTGGCAGCAGGCCTAATCAAATCCCTTCCTTTCGTAAAGTGCCTTAGCATAGAAATAAGAATGGTTCTTGAATAAATATATGAGGTGATTCTCCTCCCCTTAGCAATAGTTACTTGATGAACCTCTAACTTCTTCTCAAAATCTTCTAATATCAAGTCAATACAATGGGCAACACATGGTGTCCAAAACAAACTCTTTCTTTTTTCCATTAATAATTTTCTCGCTGCCTTATAATTTGCAGCATTATCGGTGACTACTTGGACAACATTTTCCTCCCCAATCCTCTCCACAATGGCATCTAACATCTCAAATACCTTATCAGCAGTCTTGGACATATTAGAAGTATCCACCGATGACAAAAAAACTGTCCCTTTAGGACTATTAACCAAAAAGTTACAAATACAACGTCTTTTTTTATCTGTCCATCCATCAGACATTATTGAACAACCTGTTTTTTTCCATTCTAGCTTGTACTCCTCAAGAAATTTCATTGTTTGATCCACTTCTTGCTTCAAATACTTCTCTCTAATATCATAGTAGGATGGAGGCTTGAAACCTGGCCCATGCTTTGCAACCATTTCAAGTGCTTTAATAAACTCGGGGTTTTTTACACAATTAAATGGAATTGCACTAGTGTAGAAAAACCTAGCAATTTGTCGACATGCTTCTTCTCTAATATCCTTTTTTAGCAATTGATTTAGAGTTGTTTGTGTACTTCCACTCCTACTAGCTACTCTCTTTCCTTTGTCCTTGGAGCTAATTTCTTTTATTTCATCATCATCAACATCATTTCCACTATATTGAAGGGCCTTTCTTTTCTTTTCAGTTGCCTCTAGATTTTTCACCAAAACACCTAAAATCATCTGCTTAACATTTTCTGGCACTTGCTGACATGACTCAACATCCTTACGAGTGCAAGCCAAATGCTGTTTGAAACGAAATATACCTCCACTAATAATTTTTTGACAATACTTGCACAAAACTTTTCTAGAATTTTTATCAACATCTATCCCATGCTGCCATCCAACATCAAACCTATTACCAGAAGCATTTTTTCTAGATGCCATAAGTTCAACAATTCAAGAATCAATTCAAATCAGTCCTGTAATCAATCCAAACATTTTATAACAGGTTACAAACTTGACTTTAATACACACTACAAAAAAATAACAGCCAACAACCCATCTTCTATATTATTATCCATTACAGGTTACAAACTTACAAGTCAATCAGCACTCTAAATTACAATTTACAACCCAAATCCATTCATCACAAGTTACAACCCAAATCACGGTAAAATGACAATAAATCCATGCATCATAAACTCAGCAGCAACATCATTCTAAATTATAAATAAATCCATTCATTCACAGTTCACAACTCAGCAGCAGCACTCTAAAATAAATTAAATCTATAAACCTTAAAACATCCCCTAAAATCTTGTAACAACTACTAAGAAAATTAGCAATTCGAAGCTCATACCCTTTTTTTTGTCTGATCAAAGAAGAAATAAACTCAGACCCTCTTTTCATCGATTATTTTTTTAACTACAACCCAATTCTGTAATTCAAACTCTCTCTCCTCATGTCTATCTTTGATTTTAAATGATATGAAAATGAAAAATACTTACTATTAATAGTTAAGTTAGGTGTACAGAATTACTTGGGTACTCAGATTACTGTTGATAAAAGAAAATACCTGGTCCGGAGACCGCAGCTTGAAGCTTGGACGGAGACCGCGACTTGAAACTTTGATGGTGGTGGCTGAAGGGCGTTGGGCGGTGCCTGGGGGTCCTTGGTAGCTGATGGGCGTTGGGCGGTGCCTGGGGGTGCTTGGTGGCTGATGACGAGGATTGTGGAGCGGTGAATTAGAGGATGGGAGGAGGCGGTGTGTTTTGCTTTTCGTCTGATCAGAGAAGAAACAAACTCAGACGGTCAGACCCTCTTTTCATTGATTATTTGCTTTTGTCCTGGGCAAGTTAATTAGACTGATTCGGTGAGTCACAGTTACTGAATAAATTGCCTTCGATTTGTTCAAGCCAATAGGCGGGTGACACGTGGCAGCTGCACTAGATTCTGTTCTCCTGCGGGCAAACTCGTGAAATCGGTGGTGAAATCGCGATTTTATGCGATTTCGCCCGATTTTACCGATTTTAACTGTTTAAAATCTGATTTTGCTCATTTCCGAGTTTTATGAACGATTTAGCATGTAAAGTCTATATTGACTCGTAAAAACGTACGATTTTACGAGTTGACTCGCGATTTTAACAACCATGCCACTAGGGACTGGACATTGTAATAAGAATTTATCAGGATCCAATGTATCCAATGCTCGAAGGTCATAGGAAGTTGAAACTGTTGAAGATTCAAGATAGTCAAAGCTTTAGTAAAGTCCTATATATATATATATATATTAAGTCTGTTAGGATACTAGCATAATAATATGAATTGTTTCTGTAAAGTTAAAGTATAGATTAGTTAACAATACTCTGTACATAAACTACCCTCTGCTGCTATATAAAGAGGAGAGCCTTGTAACATTAATTTTTACGAAATCGAATACAGTGAATAAAAGATCACTGAATACTGAATTTGTCATGGTATTAGAGCATTGGTATCCCTTAAAACACTATTGAATTACTTCTTTCTTTCTTCTACATAAAACACTACTGAAATCCTTATTTCTCATCAATAAACAGCATCAAGCCTTCCTTATCTTCTTCATAATCTTCATCTATCTCTGTATTCAAAACCTTCATCTTCTTGATTGTTCGTCTTGCTCTTTATTCCCAAACCAAGATCTATAATCTTGATACAAACCACCCTTCATAAAAGCATATTCTTGATACAGATTCTATAATCTTTCTCTGTTTTACATCAGGTTCATCATGTTTTTTGTCTTATATTCTTGCTCACAATCTTGAAATCTTGCATCATGATGAATAACAAAACAGAAGCCACCCCAATTATTCACGTTCAAATCGAAAACACAGGATTCACCACCAGTTTTATTCTTACTGAAAATAACTACGATGTATGGTCACAGATTATGGAAATGCAAATTGCTGGAAGAGAGAAGCTTGAATATATTATGGGCAAAACACAACCTCCCCAAGATTCAGATGCATCCTATGCAAAATGGTATGCTGAGAATCAAAAGGTTAAGGGATGGCTGCTAACTTCTATGTCACCATACATAATAAAGACATACATCCGACTACGCACTGCACGAGAGATCTAGAATGCTTTATCCAAAGCATTTTACGATGGAGCAGATGAAACACAACTTTTCTCATTAAATCAGAAAGCTTTCTCCTTGAAACAGATGGGACACCCTTTGACAATATACTATGGTGATCTTGTGGAAATCTTCCAAGAACTTGATCATTGTGATCGAACTACAATGAAAGATCCTGACGATGTCATTACTTATAGAAAATATGTTGAAAGATTACGGGTACATATTTTCTTGAACGAATTAGATGCTGAATTTGAACAAATACAAGGAGAGATTCTCAGAAAAGATGCAATATTGGATCTTGAAGAAGCCTATGCATACGTACGTCGTGATGCTGTTCGCAGAAGTACTCTGAACAATGAAATTGATCATGGTGAATCATCTACTATGATGGCACGACGTACCAATCCTAGGACATACCGATCAACCAATATAGGACCTATCATTCGGACATCAGGACCTCAAAATAACAGTTATAAGATTGGAAAAGCCAAATCAGAATATGTTTGCACTCATTGCGGTGAGACTGGTCATACAAAGCTAAAATGCTATGAACTAATAGGATATAGGAATGGTGGGATCCTGCCAAAGCACCATGAAAACGGAATCCATGATCAAACACTCATGCCTTAGCAGCTGTTGCAGAACATACCACCGCATGCATACCGCAGGACAACTCAGCCTTCATCACAACATCTAGCATAGTAGCAGAACCTACCTCCACCACTACACCTAAGGACGATCCAACATTTATCACAACATCTGGTAAGGTCCTTCACACCTCCTCTACTAGGAATAGTAATGAATGGATAATTGATTCTGGAGCTATTGACCACATGACCTTTGACAATCTATGTCTTCAATCTTGCAAACCTTCTCAACAAATTATATCCACAGCAAATGGTACACCTTCGCATGTTATTGGGGAAGGCTCAATCACCCTCACTGAATAATTAAACTTGGATTCTGTAACTCTTAATCACAACCTACTATTTGTGGCTCAAATAACCAGTACCCTGCAATGTATTGTGATTTTTTGGCCTAACTTTTGTGGTTTTAAGGACATTCAAACTTAGAAGACAATTGGCTATGGTACTAGGCGAGGGAAGCTCTATTATCTAGAATTAACATCAGCAAGCTCGCATCAGTTGGCTCAAGCATTCTCAGCAAATAAATCTACAGACTCTGAGGTTTGGTTGTGGCATAAACGTCTAGGACACTCATCATTTGGATACTTAAAGAAGTTGTTGCCAAAACTCTTTATTAATTTGTCCAACTCAGACTTTAAATGTGAAGTGTGTGAATTGGCTAAAAGCCATCGTGCCCCATTTCAAATAAGCATGAATAAGAGTCCAACACCTTTTATGGTCATCCATTCGGATGTTTGGGGACCAGCAAATAACATATCTCTCAATGATAAACAATGGTTTGTATCCTTTATTGATGACCACACCCGTGTGACTTGGATTTGCTTAATGAAATCCAAGAGTGAAGTTGGCTCATTATTCAAATAGTTTCACAAAATGATAGCCACATAATATAACTCTGTTATACAGGTCCTGCGTAGTGACAATGGTAGAGAATTTATCAGCCAAAACCTGAAACAATATCTAGTTGACCATGGGATTACTCATCAAACTACCTGCCCTTACTCCCCTCATCAAAATGGGGTGGCAGAGCGCAAGAACCGCCAGCTCCTTGAAATTGTTCGAGCTTCCTTGATTGAAGCTCATATGCCAACTAGATACTAGGGGGAAGCCATTACAATAGCAGCATACCTCATCAACAGACTTCCATCAAGTATCCTACAGTGTCGAATCTACCACCAAAAGTCTTTGTACAACATTTGTTCATCTCCACAAGCCATTAAGAAACAAGTTGGAACCTTGGGCACTCAAATGTGTCTTTGTTGGTTATGCTCAACATAAAAAAGGTTACCGTTGTTACCATCCTTCAACCTATAAACTATATATTACTCTTGATGTTGTATTTCATGAAGATAAAATGTATTACTCCACTCCTGAAATGATCAATGACGAGGACAACCAAGGTAACTTGCAGGCTCCCAACGACAACCTGTATCACTTGGATGTTATAAGTTGAAAATATTACACCGAACCTCAGCCACATGCTTCAAACGAAATGATACAACTGGAGCCGCAACCTTATACTGAAGACCAAATAGAAGTAAGGCAATCAGAACCTCAACCATCAGCTTTTCCCATGTATAAGGTGTCAACAAATCAAGAGACCTCTAAGTATGAATCTATGCCCGAACCTCAGGTAAGTTCTGAAACTCAACTTAGAATTCTACCCCATAGAACTACACGAGGAAAACCCAGAAATGACTATGAACCACTCCTCACTTCTAAACCACATTACCCTATGAATAATTTTGTATCCTATCATAGGTTGTCTAAAGAAAATAAAAATTTTATGCAACAAGTATCTTCTATATCTATTCCTAATAATGTACAGGAAGCTCTGAAAGATCCTAAATGGAAAGAAGCTATGAATGAAGAAATGAGGTCTCTTCAGAAGAATTCAACATGGGAAGTAGTTGACTTACCTATAGGAAAAATACTGGTTGGATGCAAGTGGGTGTTTACCATTAAACATAAAATGGATGGTACCATTGAAAGATTTAAAGCAAGGCTGGTTGCCAAAGGATACACTCAAACTTACGGGATTGATTATACAGAAACTTTTGCACCGGTGGCGAAAATCAATACTGTACGGATCCTAATATCCCTAGCTGTGAACCTTGACTAGCCCCTATACCAATTTGATGTAAAAAATGCGTTCTTGCATGAAGATCTTCAAGAAGAAGTATATATGGAATTACCTCCTGGATATATGTTGCAAACCCAAGGAAGCACACAGGTATGTAGACTAAGAAAATCCCTATATGGGTTGTAGCAATCTCCTAGAGCATGGTTTGGAAGATTCACAAAATTTATGAAGTCTATTGGATACAAACAAAGCAACTCAGATCATACCCTTTTCTTAAAAGGAAATAAAAAGGCAATCACAGCTCTCATTGTATACGTTGATGATATGATAGTTACTGGTAATGATCCTGAGGAAAAAGAGGCATTACAAATCCATCTTGCTCAGGAATTCGAAATGAAATCTCTTGACAATTCAAAATACTTCCTTGGATTTACTAAAAGAAACATGCATGACAACATGTAGCCCAATCAATACTCCTATACAAGAAAATCTGAAACTTCGTACACATCCACAACAAATCCCTACTAATAAAGAGAGATATCAGAGACTGGTGGGGAGATTAATGTATCTTGCACATACCAGACCTGACTTAGCGTATGTTTTAAGTGTGATCAGTCAATTCATGCACTCTCCAAGCGAAGAACACATGAAGGTTGTTACTCGTGTCTTGAGGTACCTGAAATTGTCTCCAGGTAAAGGAATTTTGTTTAAGAAGGGAGAAAACTTAAATATTGAAGGGTACAGAGATGCTGATTGGGCTGGGTCAATAGAAGATCGACAATCTACATCCAGATGTTTTACATTCGTAGGGGGAAATTGGGTCACTTGGCGAAGTAAAAAACAAGAAGTAATGGCTAGATCATCGACCGAAGCCTAATACAGGGGGATGGCCAAAGCAATTTGCGAGTTATTATGGATCAGGAATCTGATGCAAGAATTACTTGTTGAATAGACAAATGTTATTGTGCTAGTAAGGCGGCATGTGATATCACCCATAACCCCGTACAACATGATTGGACTAAACACGTTGAGGTGGATAGACATTTTATCAAAGAAAAACTAGAAGAAAAAATTATCGAAGTACTTCATGTTTGATCTCAAGAACTAAACACGTTGAGGTGGATAGACATTTTATCAAAGAAAAACTAGAAGAAAAAATTATCGAAGTACTTCATGTTTGATCTCAAGAACAACTTGCCGATGTGTTAACCAAGGCAGTGTCCAACCAAAGTTTTAATCATTGTCTCAACAAGTTGGGCATATGTGATATCTATGCATCAACTTAAGGAGGAGTGTTGAAGATTCAAGATAGTCAAAGCTTTAATAAAGTCCTATATATATATATATATATATATTAAGTCTATTAGAATACTAGCATAATAATATTAATTGTTTCCATAAAGTTAAAGGATAGATTAGTTAACAATACTCTATACATAAACTACCTCTGCTGCTATATAAAGAGGAGAGCCTTGTAACATTAATTTTTACGAAATCGAATACAGTGAATAAAAGATCAATACTGAATACTGAATTTATTAGAAACATTGATGATATGACCCTGCGTATTATTATGATGATGAACAAGAATTTCCAATAGCAGACCACTGTTTTGAGCTGCATGGGATCAATCCAATCAAGCTAGGTGTAATATTATGGTGCCATTTTGCTTGTAAATTTCTTGTTCAAATTTCAATTAAGATAAAGATTTAGTTAAAGGAAATCGTCATGTGACCACACTCTTGTCTTGATAATCAAGCTAAGCTTTTAACATTCACTCAAACTTATTTTTCAATGTCTGATTTCTGAGTTGTGTTTTAGGAACAATGTTAAAACCTTAGTTTTTGTTTGTTTTTTTAAAAATATTTGTTTTTGTATTTCAAAAAATATTTTTAAAAGAATTTGAAATTAATATTTTTGCTGTGTTTTAAGATCACTTTGATATGTTGATGTTAAAAATAATTTTTTAAAAATAAAACAATTATTTTAATATATTTTCAAGTAAAAAACATTTTAAAAAACAACACACCCATATACTCAAAAACCTTCTAATTAAGATTATAGTTGGGAGTCGTTCAAGGAGTTGAACTTCAAACATTTTACCTGATGTTGCACACATTTTATAGCTGATGTACGCTGCCCATATGAGAGTCCCAAATTGGACTCATTCATAGTGCTGCTTCTCTGTCATTCGTCGACTGTATTAGAGTTCTTGCATGGCTGACAACAGATAAGCAACTTAGGCTCTTAATGTTGGATGTGTTTTTGGATTTCTTGGGCATGTCTTTGTCAGGTGCCCTACTCATGCGTAATTTGGAGACCATATGATAATATTTCCAGCAATTTTATCCCTAAGAGGAGGATCTCGAATCGTTTTGAATTTCTTGTTCAAATTTCAATTAAGATATCCTAGGTTTACCCGTTTTCAAATAATATTTTAGCGATCCAAAATAAGGTTGTCGAAAGTTACTCATGCGTAATTTGGAGACCTTATGATAATATTTCCAGCAATTTATAGAAACTAGCTCCAAGTTCTCGATCCGTTTTCATATTGACAAAGAGAATGGCCGCACAAGTGCCAAGGGCTCAAGGTTATCTCTCGTCCTTAATTTGATTCCCGACGGGGTTTGCTCACCTATTTCTGAACACACTCTTCCTGACCTTCCAATGGTGAACAAGTCAAATCTTACAATATATTATGGTATAGAAAGATTTTTTTTTCTCTCTCTCTCTGAAATAATGGAGAGAGGGATGTTAAGGCTAGGGTTGACGCAATGAACGGTGAGGATTAGATAAGGAGAATGTGGATGACTTGTGTTCTTTGGTCAATTGAGGGATATTGACATGTGCAACGAAGGGTATTAAACGGCAGCACTTAGGCTAGTAGAGAAGACTTGGTCCAAGATCATGCTAGATCTTTACAACTTATCAGAATCAGTCCATTCCAAATTCAAGTTTGATGTTTGTTTTATTTATAGGACCAGGAATAAATCATGATATTCTTAAAGCATAACCAAATTTAAATATATACTAGAAAGGTGTCCCGCACTATGCATAAAATTATCAAAAATTTTGCCACGGGTCAAATTTTTTTTTTTTTTGCATAAAATTATCAAAACAAAGTTAAAAATCTAAGAGTGTTAGGTCTTTCTCTAAAGCTATATATAAGAGCATTGAGTTTGTCTACTACGCCTGACCTAAAAGTTATATTTATAATATTAATAATAATATTAAACTTGCATGACTTAAGTTCAATTGAGTTTGGTTGCAACATCAAACCCATAGCCTTTGATATGGGTCTTGCTGCAAGGTCGTGTTATAAAAGTGTGATAATTAAAAAGAAAAAAATTAATATTATAAAATAAAATTAAAAAAATAATAATTGAAAAGAAAAAAAACAATAAAGTAAAGCATTATTCCGATTAATAGTGTGTTGCAAGGAGGGGTATATTAAAATCTCCTCATGAGATCACAATAATCCAATAAACAATAAACAAAACAAATCATAAATTTTAATTAATAATCAAATCGATATTAAAAGATGAAATTGAAAGAAAAAAAACTACTTAAGAAAAAGAAAAAAATATGAATCAACTGGTTTCACCCGTCAAACCAGGTTAACTCGTCAAACTTGAGATTCGTGTCATGAAATTGAAAGAAAAAAGGTTGATGCCTTTTAGTTATAGTTAATTACAATATTTAAAGATGAAATTGGGAGAAAAAAACTAATGAAGAAAAAGAAAAAAAATCTGAATCAACTGGGTTAACCCACCAAATCGGGTTTTGGAATTTGTGTCATGAGAGTATGATAACTAAATAGAAAAAACAATTAACATTAATGAACTAAATTAAACAAAAAAAAGACTAATTAAAAAGAAAAAAAAAAAACAAAGGAAAAAAAAAACCTACAGGAAGAAAAAAAAATAATGAAGAAAAAGAAAAAAAAATCTAAATTAACTGGGTTAACTCGTCAAACCATGTTAACCCATTAAACCTCGGATCCGTGTCTTGAAAGTTTAATAAATAAATAGAAAAAAACTTAATATTAACAAATAAATTTTAAAAAAATAATTAAAAAGCAAAAAAGCAAAAATACTAAACAAAAAAAAGATTAATTTAAAAGAAAAAAAACAAAGAGAAAAAAGCCTACATGAAGAAAAAAACTAATGAAGAAATAGAAAAAAATCTGAATTAACTGGGTTAACCCTTCAAACCAGGTTAACTAGTCAAACCTAGGATTCGTATCATGAAAGTTTGATAACTGAATAGAATTAGCTGAGTTAACATGTCAAACTCAGGATCCGTGTCATGAAAGTTTGATAATGAAATAGAAAAAATTTAACATCAACAAACTAAATTAAAAAAAGAAATTAATTAAAAAGAAAAACCAGAAAAAAAAATCTGGGATAACTCGTCAAACCCGAAATCCGTATCATGAAAGTTTGATAACTAAATAGAAAAACATTTAACATTAACAAACTAAATTAAAGGAAAAAAATATTCATTAAAAAAATGCTCAGCCTTTTCACTATGGGTTAATTATAATATTAAAAGATGAAATTGGACGAAAAAAACTAGTGAAGAAAAAGAAAACAAAATCTGAATGAACTAGGTTAACCCCTCAAATTAGGTTAAACTGTCAGACCTGAAATTCATGTCATGAATTAACTGGGTTAACCCGTCAAGCCAGGTCAACCCGTCAAACCTGGGATCCGTGTTATGAAAGTTTGATAACTAAATAGAAAACAATTTAATATTAACAAACTAAATTAAAAAAAATGAATTAAAAAAAAAAAACAACTAAACAAAAAAAGATTAATTGAAAAGAAAAAAACAAAGAAAAAAAAGCCTACATGAAAAAAAAAACTAATGAAGAAAATTAAATAAAAATCTAAATTAACTACGTTAACTCTTTAATCCAAGTTAACCTGTCAAACCTAGGATTTGTGTCATAAAAGCTTGATAACTGATTAGGAAAAAAACATTACGGGGTAACCCGTCAAACCCAGAATTCATGTCATGAAAAGTTTGATAACTAAATAAAAAAAATTTAACATTAACAAACTAAATTAAAAGAAAAAATTAATTAAAAAAAACAAAAAAAAATTCGGGTTAACCCATCAAACTTGAAATTCGTGTTATAAAAGCTTGGTAACTAAATAGCAACAAATTTAACATTAACAAAAAAATATTCATTAAAAAAAACAATGGAAAAATGAAAAAAAAAAAAACTTAAAAAAAAACAAAGAAAAAGCAAAAAAAAAAAATAGCTCAGCATTTTCACTATGGACTGCACAGTGCAGTCCATAGTGAAAGAATGAACAGTTTTAGTATATGTTATAATAAAAAAACATAAAAGTAGGTTTAGATTTAAAATTTATTGACTTTAAATGATAAATAATATTTTGTACTTTTATTCCTTTTGTTCTCTCTATCGCCTCTAGAAAATTGAAAGATAATGACAAAATATTCTATCAGCAACTAAACACCATTCCATCAGCCATTTATATTGCCAACAGAGTTACTAACAAAAACATGTTGCCAGTCAAAGTTTTGTAGTAGATTTGTTATATGTCAACGTTACAAATTATAGACAAAAATACCAATGAAATATTGGCTCTAAAAAAATAAAATGCAGTGACTAGATTTTGTCGGTCATTCTATCAGTAAATCAATTACTAATAAATATTTTGTTGCAAATTCCATAGATGAAATCAAAATATTGCTAATAGATTAAGCGATAATAATGGTAAAAAAATATTCATCACTACACTTTATCGGAGATTCTAAAACTTACTAATCATTCTATAACTTTCTAGTGAAATAGGGTTTTTATCGTTGATGGAATCACTGATGATATTTTTTGGTTTGTTAATGAATCCATCAAAAAATTACTAAATTTTTTTATAGTTGTTAAATTAAAAACCAATAAAAATCACAATAAAACCAAATATTATTATTAATTTTATTGAACATCAAAATTTTATTAATTTTAATATTCATTACAATATTAATTTTACAACAATATATACACCACTACACAGATGGAGGTGGAGGGAAGTAAAATCATGAGCCAAAAGAACTGGAATAAGGAGCATGATAATGTTTGAATCTCTTAAAGAAGGGACTCCAATTCTACAGCACGAAGTGGATGAGCCTCGGTTGATATTATGTGTATTAGGTGTCTCTTCATCATTGACACCTAAATTAATAACATGATTATCAACATCACCAACAATACTACTTTCTAAATATTATATGAGTTAATTTTCAATTTCACTATAATAAATCTACATTCTATGTTGAATAATGGAGTACACATTCCAAAATAATCTACATTTTAAAAATGCATTTTCTAAGTCTAACAAGCTATTCCAATTATTCAATACTTTATACTACTACTAATATCATCATCGTCATCATTATCATCTAGGGCTTAAATATTTAATATAACAATTATGTTTAGGTTTATAACAACAACAATAACATTAAAATGAATTATATTAATTATCAAAAAAATTACATAACAAAAATCAAAATTATAAAAAATAGTCGACGTGAATGATATGATGATAAGTTGATGACAAAATAATTGACTTGTCAACGAAATAACAAGATTGGAAAATAAATATGAAGACTAGTCTAATGTAGGAAGGAAAAGTTCGATTTTGATTAACAGTAAGCTTTGACAGTACTTCACAAGGCATCTGCTTCAGGGAGGTGCCCTAATTGCCATGTTTTCATTGCCTGATATATATTAGCTCCATTGATCTTTTGGGGAATTGTGATTAGAAAGCAACAACGGATGTCTGCAATACAGTAGTTGATAGCATGATGTTTTCTAGCCTGCCTCTTCGTAGCGGAAAATCCTAATGTGGGAGAGGCTTGTAACTGTTGATGTTCTTCACGACTCAATTAAAATTGCACGACTTACAATTTCTTTTCTCCAAGAAGAAATTCCGAGACTGAGTATATACATACACTTAAATACCATGCAAGAAAAGAGGGGAGCCAACCATAACATTTTCATAAACGAGAGCAATTCGCCAGAAAAAACCAATCAAATGTCATAAAAAACAGCCAAAAGCCATGAAAACTATATGAAACCATTGAAAACTATTACGACTTGAATCCTAGGTCCAAGGCTAGTAACGCAAGTGGTATTGTAAGGACACTTCAACTATATCAAGTCTTAGAACATTCATATCATAAAATAAATATATAAAATTTTCACAGCATTTTATAATCATTTAAAATATTATATTCTTCAAAATCAATAAAATCAAATAATACTTCAAAACTCCTTATCATCAAATAAAATAAAAAAAAAATAATCCATAATACTTATTACATTATCAAAATCCAAACTGAATTGAAACAATGTAATAATGAAGTGTCTAAAACATGAAATTAAACAAGGCATATCAATTAAAATTGAAGAAGTAGGAACAATAAACAAAGTCCATTAGCTAACAAAAACTAAGAACCTGTAATAATATTAAAAAAATAAAGGAGTGAGTTCAACCAACTCAATGAGGGAATAACATTTAACATATATCTTAGATATTAATGGTTTGCAAGTCGATATATC
This sequence comes from Populus alba, assembly GCF_005239225.2. Classification (NCBI taxonomy): domain Eukaryota; kingdom Viridiplantae; phylum Streptophyta; class Magnoliopsida; order Malpighiales; family Salicaceae; genus Populus; species Populus alba. Next base: position 46,660,656 of record NC_133284.1, on the reverse strand, counting down.
TTGATATAAATATACATACTAAGCTTATCGTCATAAAATATAGTAATACATGTCAGATATCATATGATACCTGAAGATAACTAGATGGTACTTAAAGGTGACCATCATATAACCAAGACATAATAGATACTCGTATAATTATCAAAGTAATGTATATCATATCAAATGGAATCTAGTTCAATAGAATGCGAGTGTAAATTCAAGAATAGATGAGTATTTGGAAAGTAAAACAACATATATAAATATTTAATAAATTAACTAGTTGTCTTCATCAAATAATCAACATATATATTTATTTATATTATATGCATATTAAAGATTATCCCACTCACCTAAAAAACAAAAGCAAAAGACAACGGATGTAGAATCAGAGATTATTAAAGATTGTAAGGATGAACGTCAACAGAACCTATAACGGATGCGTAAAACACTAAAAAATGACTCAAAGCAAAATAACATAAAAGACTAAAACTATAAACTTAGAGACCAAAATATAATTATAAAACCAAACTGATTCACATGATTGATTCCGAACATAACCTAAACTAATCGAACTTAATAGACTTGATAAAACTCTACTACCATGTCAACTGACAAACCACTATCACGAGCCACCGGTCGTCCGGTTCAACCTAACCAGTCGACTAGTTGATTGGGATTTTCAGAATCCCGATATGCCATTCTTAAAAACTATAGAACCCATAAAAATACATAGTGCTCTTCAATAACCCATAATTCCAGATATCTAATTGGTTTCTTTTAAGCCATTTTCAGAATCTCGATATGCCATTCTTAAAAACTACATAACCCATAAAAACACATATTGCTCTTCAATAACACATAATTCCAGATATCTAATTAGTTTGTTTTAAGCCAACTAACACCCTAAAACATAAATTCAAACCCTCAAGTCCTTCAATCACCAAAACAATATAAAAACCCTAAACACTTCTTATATCATTTCATAATCAATCCCTACACAAGAATAACAATAAGGATGGAGATACTAACTTATTCTTCAACCCTTTTTGAAACCAAAAGCTTAAGTTCAAAACTGATTTCTCTAGTGTTATAGAAGAAAGTTATGGTAGAGAGAAGAAAAAAGAAAAAAGAAAAAAGAGAGAAAACAATTCTTCAACAACCTTTTCTTTAAATACTTAGGTTTGTCACGACCCGAATCCCGGATCCATGATCGGCACATAGGCAAGGTTCCCCTCCAAGGTTCCATACCTGTGCGAACCCAAACTTACATACAAACTTATCCTTCAAAACTTAATAAGAGTTCAACGCAACATTAACAACAAAACTAACTTTATAACATAATTCGATTGTCTTAATACAAGAGTTAATATAATTCATAGTTTTGGAGCACTAACTTGACAAAAAGGAATGTACAAATTACAACCAAAAAGCAGGTTCAAAAGATTCAACAAGAGTGACCTGCTATCAAGCTATAAGCCTGAAAAGGATAAATAATGGGAGGGTGAGTTCAATAACTCAGTGAATAGATAACATTCAATGCACACACACGAGGTAATATAACAATGAGAAATATATATACAAGTATGGCTCTAGGTTCTTATAGAAAGGTTTCTCAAATAGGCCATAACAAGAAGATTAAATGGTGAAGCTCGTCAGAAAATCAAAATGCAATGAGCATGAGGCTCTGTACTGTGGGATGATCAATCCACACAGGTTGGTGACTCCCCCGACCAACTAGGGTTCAGATACGATGTGCACAAAGACTAACACTATCCTGTTAGCATGGGTATTCTGACTAACATACCATAGGTTCATAATCATAATCAAACAAACATATTCATATCTCAAAGCTCAACTCATGACATCAATCAAATGAGGAGCTATCAATTCAGAAGTCAATTCAAAATATATATTGGTTCATATCAAGAATTCAGATTCAATAATTGATCATGCTTTATCATAACAAGGATAATAATCAACATATATATTATCAAGAAGCATGATCCAATTCATATTAACAAATCAAATATTTATAATATTTCTCATGCATATGTAAAATTATCCACTCACCTGACTCAAAAGCAAACAGAAGCCAAAAACAGACACCGAAGAAAATCCTACTAACGACCTGGAATAATATTAAAACAAATATAGGAGTGAGTTCAATCAACTCAATTAGGGAATAATATTTAACATATATCTTAAATATTAATAGTTTGCAAGTCGATATATCTTTATATAAATATACATATTAAGCTTATCGACATAAAATATAGTAATACATGTCAGAGATCATATGACACCTGAAGATAACTACATGATACTTGAAGATGACCATCATATAACCAAGACATAATAGATACTCATATAATTATCAAAGTAATGTATATCATATCAAATGGAATCTAGTTCAACATAATGTGAGTGTAAATTAAAGAATAGATGAGTATTTGGAAAATAAAATAGCATGTATAAATATTTAAGAAATTAACTAGTTGTGTTTATCAATAATCAACATATATATTTATTTATATTATATGCATATTAAATATTATCTCACTCACTCGAAAAACAACAACAAAAGACAATGGATGCAAAACCAGAGACTATTAAAGATTGTAAGGATGAATGCCATTTGAATCTATAACGGATACGTAAAACACTAAAAAATGACTCAAAGCAAAACCAAACTGATTCATATGATTGATCCTGAACATAACCTAAATTTATCGAACTTAATAGACCCGATAAAACTCTACTACCATGTCAACCAATAGACCACTATCACAGGCCAACCGGTTGCCCGGTTCAACCCAACCAGTCGACTAGTTGATCGGGATTTCTAGAATCCCGATATGCCATTCTTAAAAACTACAGAACCCATAAAAACACATATTGCTCTTCATTAACCCATAATTCCAGATATCTAATTAGTTTGTTTTAAGCCATTTCCAGAATATCGATATGCCATTCTTAAAAACTACATAACCCATAAAACACACATATTGCTCTTTAATAACCCATAATTCCATATATCTAATTAGTTTGTTTTAAGCCAACTAACACCCTAAAACATCAATTCAAACCCTCAAGTCCTTCAATCACCAAAACAATATAAAAACCCTAAACACTTTTTATATCATTTCATAATCAATCCCTACATAAGAATAACAATAAGGATAGAGACACTAACTTGGTCTTCAAACTTTTTTAAAACCAAAAGCTTAAGTTCAAAACTAATTTCTCTGGTGTTATGGAAGAAAGTTATGGTAGAGAGAAGAAAAAAGAAAAAAGAGAGAAAAACAATTCTTCAGCAACCTTTTCTTTAAATACCTAGGTTAGTTAGGTTGGGTTTGAGCCGAGATTTGGGCTTGAGTATGATGGGCCATGAATATAATAGGTCTTACAAAAACACAACCATATATACACTCCTTAAGCCTCACTTTATTTTTTCTCTCCTTATATTTTTTTTTCTCTGCACACATATTGACTTGACCATTGAAGAGTTTTATGCTCCTCAAAGAACTTAGTTTTTCACCATCAATCAAACCCATAAACATAGTCATAGAAACTCTATGTTTTATGTGAATTTTGTTTTATGAATTCATCACAGGAGGCAATGATTCTCACCACCTAACCACAGACGACATGTTAGTCTATCTTCTTGTCATTGTTGCACTTATAATAAAGTCACATGAATTCATCTTAAAATTATTACGGGATTGCTCGAATTAGTCGAACATTCATCAATCAGTCAAACAATGTTTCTTTAGTCCAAATCATTGGTTGATCGTCGGAACCTTCAAAATATAATTCTAACTTTTCTATCACAAGCAAAACAAATTCATAGTATGATCATGAAAAGCAGGTCAAACACAAGGGAAATTTGTTTAATCTTCCTACAATATTTTGAAACAAAAAAGAACGGGCGCTTTCAATAAAAAAATTAAGAAACAAAATTTTGATTATAAAAATAATAAATTGATATGTCATTAACTCAGTTCAAGGGTCCACACATCATTTTATATAAATATGTTGATCATCAAAGTAAAATAAATATTCTTTCATGTCAAGCAAATAAATTCGATATCTCTTAAAGTTGAGGGAAATCAATGAAATTATAAGTAAATTAATTAGATAAAGTTCTGAAATCAATTTCTTACCATCAAGCAAATTTAATATTGAAAGTAATTCTCATTCACTCGATAATAGCCTTAAGAGTAAAGTTTGTGAAATTATTCTAAACAAACATTCAAAAGCTTGACCATTTAACTTAATTTATCTTCCTTAATAAATCAAGATGAGAGTTGTGATGTAACCATATTATTCGATAGTTTCACCCGCATTTAACTAGTGTTTTGCATATGTTATTTATATAAAATGCCTTGATATTCTTTGTTTTATGTTTTGAAGGCATTTTTGGATGAAAGATGCAAAAAGGAGTAAATTGGAGGTAATTGGCAGATTTGACGTTCAGTCGGTATTTTGTGCAGAGCGTGAGTTCCAGAGATCGAAATGAAGTGATTCCAGTGGCATTAAAAATTTAACATCCATACCTTTTTGGAAATGTAATGCAAGAAAAATAAAAAGAGAAAGATCATGGAAATCACATCCTTCAAAGTCAAATCTCGCAGTCTGCCAATGTTGACCTTTGCCCATTCAAAATTCAATATCTGGAGCTTCAGAAGTCCAATTGATGCAAACTCAATTTGTTTGGATTCCTTACTCAAAGATCTATAAACGCTCCAAATTTCAGCCAAAAACGATGTCATATGAGGTATATATGATTTTTCAAAGATGACAGCTGAATTCTGCCAGCAAGCAGGTTGCGTGAAGAAACGAATCCAAATTTCATCTAGAAGCATCCAAAGCCACCAACCTCATGGCAGCCACCAACCTCATGGCAGCCACCAACCTCAAGACAGCAGCCACCAGCCACCAGCCACCAGCCGCCAGCCGCCAGCCGCCTTCACACTACCACCATCTATTGATGTTCACACTTGAACTTTGATTTTCTTACTTACAATTTGTGTATAAATAGAGGGTGAGTAGAAGGAGGTAGCAAGAAGAAGAAGAAGAAGAAGAAGAAGGAGGAGGAAACACAAACTCTCCTCTCTACAAATCAGAAATTATGTATTCTTTCATCTTTAGGAGTAGTTGTTCAATAGATATGCAAGGCTAAGCTTGTTTTCTTGGTTGCAAGGACACAAACAAACCTTCGGATTTCAAGAACTGTGAGATTTATTCTTCCTTTTATTTTCAGTTTATGTTATGAATGAGTATGTTTGTTTTCCTATGCATATTTCCTATGATTGTTTATCTTAATTGCTAGAGCGGACTCTAAGTTATTATTGTGAACAATCTATTGCTAAGTTTGATATCAAAACCGGAGTTGTGGTATATAAACTTGTGAAGCAACTAAGCTTGATAATTGTAGCGGAACTACGTTATTAAACTTAGGGAGAACATTCGATCATAGCAACACAAATTGACAACTTGGTTGTTAAGATTAATGAATTTATCTGGATCTTAAGGCTGCCATTGGATTAAATCATTAGTGCGGACACTGTGATTGTTTGTTGGTTAGGGCTAGTTATACGGCGGATCCGTTAATTAACCAATATTAAGAAAAGATAAAATTCATAATATAAACTGGAGTTTCGTTTCAAGGATCGGTTCTAATTTCCGTTGGTGGTGTGTGCTTGCAACCAAGGTTTGTTTTCTTGATATATTTCAGTTTCAATTGATTTTGTTTGCTAGTTTAATTTCTGCCATAGTTTAAATCATTTCAAATCAATCCCCCCCAATTACATAACGTACAACATAAAAATCTAACTTCAAACTTCCTCGTGGGATCGACCCCTTGCTTGCTCTATACTATCTTGTGTGTTTTAAGCTAGGGTAATTAATTTGTGCGACCGCGACATCGCAACAAATTTTGGCGCCGTTGCCGGGGAGGTAATTTTAGTTGATTCTTGTGCTTGTACTGTTATTTTTAGTTTCTGTGATTGTTATTTACATTTCTGAAAAAAAAAAAAGAAAAAAAAAACAGAATTTTTGCTTGCGGTGTTACTGTTCACTTGCCGCAGCGGTACTGTTGAAGACAGAATTGTTTGTGGAATTAGGTTTCTAACCTTCGTTTTCTGAAGTGAAATGACGTTCTGAACAAGACTAGTGGTATACCACTAGCCCCACCCTATCGAGGCCAAATTCCACTGTTTTCTAAGGTTTTTAGGTAGTTTTAGTTTTTTTTAGCATAGGATTTTCATATAATTTGCATTTTTTTTTTTTATCTCTTGTGTGGTTGTTTTCTTTTGAGTTTTCTTAGCGATTGATGCCAGTAACCCGTTCTACTAATCAGAGTCTAGTGCAGGTTGATCTTGAAATAGAAAGCACTTTACGCAAGTTAAGAAAGGAAGTTCACCTCAACACCATGGCGGTTGCACGACAACAAACACTCAAGGAGCTTGCTGCTCCTAACGTGGAGAATCAACCATTGTGCATAAACATTGACAATAATGTAAACTTTGAGCTCAAATCTGGTTTTATACATTTGTTACCAACATTCAATGGTCTTGCAGGAGAAGATCCTCATACTCATCTCAAGGAGTTCCATATGGTTTGTGTTGGCATGAAACCGAATGGAGTTGATGAAGAACAAGTTAAGTTGAAAGCTTTCCCTTTCTCTTTAAAAGGGGCAGCAAAGGCATGGCTTTTCTCTATTCTCCCAGGATCTATTAGAACTTGGAACGCCATGAAGAAGATTTTCCTTGAGAAGTATTTCCCAGCATCTCGAGTTGCCAACATAAGGAAAGAAATATGTGGGATTCGGCAATCTCATGGAGAGACACTTTCAGAGTATTGGGAAAGATTTGAGCAATTGTGTATTCAATGCCCTCATCATCAAATACTCGATCAGCTACTCATTCAATATTTCTATGAAGGATTGATGCCTACTGACCGTAGTATCATTGATGCTGCAAGTGGAGGCGCATTGGTAGATAAGACACCTGAGGCTGCACGCCAATTGATCTCAAACATGGCAGCCAACTCAAAACAATTTGGCACTCGTGGAGACTTCTCCAACAAACGAGTAAATGAGGTAAGTATTTCTAACCTTGAAAATAAAGTTAATGATCTTACTTCTCTTGTGCGTTCTTTGGCTTGTGGAAATGTGCAGCAGGTGAAAGTTTGTAGCATATGCTCCTCACAAGGACATGCTTCGAATATGTGCCCAACAATGCAAGAAGATTACATTGAACAAGCTCATGCAATTGATGGAGCATTCAACGGACAACCTCAGCGTAAGTATGATCCTTTTTCCCACACGTACAATCCTGGATGGAGAGATCATCCTAACCTACGGTATGGGAACCAACCTCAACAAGGAAATCAAGGCCGACAATTCCATCCCAATGGATTTCAGCCCCAACAGAATTATCAAGCAAGACAACCCCCTCCATTCACAAACTCCAATGTTATGGGGTCGTCATCCAATGATGATCTTCGTGAGATGATGAAAACTTTGGCTTCTAAAACTGTTACCTTGCAACAAAATGTCATGTCTTTTCAACAGGAAACAAGGTCAAGTATTCACAACTTGGAAAAGCAAATGGGGCAAGTAGCTTCAAGTGTGGGGAAATTGGAAGCACAAATGAATGGAAAATTGCCCTCCCAAGCATTGAATCCAATAGAGCATGTTAGTGCGATCATGTTGCGAAGTGGGAAAGAAATTGAAGAGAAAAGGTCAAAACAAATTGAGATGGAGGAAGAAGAAGAGATAGAAACTGAATTGAGTACAAAGAAGATACATCATCCTTCTCCTCCACAAACTGAAATAAAGACCAACACTCCAAAGGTAACTCCTCACTCAATGAATTCCAGTTTTACAACAATTCCACCCTTTCCCGTGAGTTCTTCTAGGTCAAAGAAAGAGGACAAGGAAAAAGAGATTCTAGAGGTTTTTAAGAAAGTAGAACTCAACATTCCTTTGCTTGATGCTATCAAGCAAATTCCCAAGTATGCCAAATTCTTGAAGGAGTTGTGTACTACCAAGAGAGCTTTCAAACTGAAAGGTCATGAAACGGTAAGTATGGGTGAAGTTGTATCTGCTGTTGTTCAAAAGAATCTGCCTTTGAAACAAAAAGACCCAGGTGCGTTTACTATCCCATGTGTTATTGGTAATGCTAGTTTTAAAAGAGCTTTATGCGATTTAGGTGCATCCATTAGTGTTATGCCTAAACATGTTTATGATTCTCTTAGTCTAGAGCCTTTGAATAAAACTAGTATTGTAATGCAACTTGCGGATCGTAGTTTTGTTTACCCACTTGGTGTGATAGAAGATGTCCTAGTCAAGATTGATAGTTTGGTTATTCCATGTGACTTTTATATTCTTGATATGGAACATGATTCTTGTGATTCATCAACCAGCACTCCTATATTGTTTGGGAGACCATTCTTGAAAACTGCCAACACAAAGATTGATTGTGGTAAGGATACCTTGTCTATGGAGGTAGGAGATGAAAAAATTGAATTTAATTTTCATGATGCAATGACATATCCTTATAGCAATGTTTATTCTATCACATGTTATGACCAAGTTGATAAGTGTGTGCAGCCAGTTTGTGATTTTGATGATGAGTATGGATTAAGCATGGCTTTGAGCAATGACTATGATTTTACCAAGATAGAAGAGATGGAAAGGCATATATGTGTTCCCCAAAACATGCATGAATCAACATTGGATTTGCAAGCTTTGCAAATTGTCCTTCATGATGCAGGAGTCATTTACCCCATCACGGATAGTGAATGGGTGACGCCTATCCTTTTGGTGCCTAAAAAGATTGGAATTACGGTGGAAAAGATTCAAAATGATGCTTACGAGAATGCAAGGATTTACAAAGAAAAGACTAAGAATCTTCATGACCGAATGCTTACAAGAAAGGAGTTTCATGTTGGAGACAAAGTCCTTCTTTATCATTCGCTTCCAAGTTGATATCACCATATGATTTGACATAATTTCCGGTTGCCATGTCTTTTCCAACAACAATTGCCATTGCATCGTACATATCAAGTTTTTTGTTGAGAAACTTGTCATGATTGGGATGTGCCTGTTCATAAAGTTTAGAATATGTAATTTTTTAGTTCATTGTATAACATTTTAGAAACAAAAGTAAACAAAAAAATTACAAAGAGTATAATATGTATCATACCTTCACTTCTTCATCATATACATCTTTCGAAACTGTAATCATCTTCAAACAATCATCCTAGCCAAAGCCACTTTTATTTTTAAGTTTGGTTATTATTCCCCTTTTTTTTTCACAGTCTTGAGAAGATTGTCCAAATGCTTAGGCTCGCATTGGATGTTGAACTTTTGATTTATTTCTGTAGCCACCTTAACAAAAGATTCTGCTTTGAATGTAGAAGAAGGTTTGCTTCCTTTAAGTGCCTCCTCAGCTAATATTTCAAGCAACATGTGAGACATAGGCTTAGACCATGTGAAATGCTTGCCCTTTAATTTTTCATTCTGCGTGGAACTCATTTCTACAAAAAAAGAAATTATAAATTTATACAAAATAAAATCATGAAATATTTAGATTTGGTATTGTTCATATAAAAACTACAATCAATAATTAAAAGAGAAATTATAATAAAATCAACATCTACTCCAAATACATAACAAAGATAATACAAACTCAAGCAAGACATAATAAAAACAAACACATATAATTAACACTCGATTACTAGTTTCTTTGAGTGTTATAGTCATTCCACATGGTTGATGTAATTACTAGTTTCTTTGAGTGTTATAGTCTTCCCTTTCCTCCCGTTGACTTAAGTTGATTGTTCGTCTAATTGGTTCACTATCTAAACATATTTCTTCCATAAAAAAGTCATAAGGATCAACCCCTATTATGTGATTATGAATAATACAACATGCAAGCACAACATCTACTTGTTTTTCATAAGAGCAAAAAGATTTTCCATCAATTGATCTAAAACGACTCTTCAAAATACCAAACCCTCACTGAATAGCGTTTCTCAATGAAGAGTGTCGAAGATTAAATAGCTCCTTTTCATTTTCTGGTGCACTTTCTGTAAAGTTATAGCTGCTAAAACATTTTGTGTTGTTCCTTCTTTTCGACCTTGAAACTTTCCTTGAATCTCAACAGGAACATTTGCAGGAACATGTGTACAATCAATTGCTCCCACACAATCCTATATAGACATGAAAAAATTATTTATAACCTTTTCTTCTAAATATAATTAATTAATGTATACAAATATTGATATTGTTCTCATACCTTAAAATAAGGATAGAATCTTCGATTGTTCATTATCTCCGCTGGAACTGTATCCTCTGGATCTTTAATAAGGTGTTTGTATAACTTAAGAATTGCTTTTAAAACAATTCTAAAGTAACGATGGATAGTTTCAACAGACCTATAGTATATACCACTAATAAAACGAAGTCTTTGGTTTTGTCCTATAATTTGTAAGAACACAATTACTTGCTCCCTAATCGACACATTTTGAGTTGATCGTAATAGGTCATGACTTGTGAGAACATCACACAATCTATAGAAGACAACAGGTTCAATACTAATTTGTTCAACGCAATGTCTATCACCTCGATTCAAAATGCTGTCAATATAGAATTCTCGTTGAGCGATTGCATTTATACGTGGTTCTCTTGGTATATTAATTCTATTTGTTTCTTGTTCAATAATAGCTACCCTTGTAGCTATCACAGTTACTGCTGCTCCCATACATGCTGCATGAATTATCTTACTATCCATAACATGAAAGTGAAGTGTTTTGATAACGAAACCTAAAAATTTAGGGAAATAAATATTAAAAAAAACATATAAAATACTTACACAATTAATACAATAAATAATGCTAAAAGAAGCTGACAATGTATAATAGTTATGGAAATGATATCTAATTCCCTAAACAAACAAGGTCTTAAAATATATTATTTAAGACCATAACACTCAATTTCTCGATAATAAAACCGTTTTGAAAATTATTCATTTCGTAAGTTCACAACGGTATAGTTCCACAAATTTATCCATATATAACAAATATAATCAAACATTAATCATAAATTAATCAAAGAAAAATAAAACACAAATTTATGTTTATTAGAGGGTTCTGTTATAATTCCCATCCCATTCTCCCATTGTCTTGACCCTCTCGGTTTCCATAACATTTCCCTATCTAATTCATTCCCCATTTCCCCTCTTGTGCAGATTAAGATGCGAAAAACTAATGTTATAATTCATAAAAGTAACTGTGCACTGAGCAAGAAAAATGAATGCAATAATTCATTCCCCATTTCCCTAACCGGTTTTATAATTCCCCATTAACATAACCCAAATGCACTGTTGCCATTCCCCTCTCCTCTCATTCCCCTCCCCTCTCGATTCAGTTGTAATTCCCCTCCTCTCGGTTCCCCTCTCTCGGTCTCCCCATTCCCCTCTCCCTCTTGGGTCTATAATTGGTTCCCCCAATTCCCCTGTTATCATTTCCCTCACCCTCTCATTTTCCCCATTTCCTATGTTCCCTCACCCTCTTGGTCTCTCATTCCCCCATTCCCCTGTTCCCTCTCACTGTCGGTTTGTCCTCCATCTCTCCCTCGGCTACTTTCTATGGTATCGTTGCTAAGGATATGGTGGTCGGATTCGAGGACAGGGAGGGGCTGCTTCACAGTAAAGTTCACAGAAATCTCTCCCCCCCCCCGTTTTGGCCTCTCACTGTTCACAGAAATGGCATCCCCTCTCTGTTCACAAAAAATGATTCCTCCATGTTTTGCCTCTCTGTCACAGTAACCCCCCCGCCCGCTCGCCAGTTTTGTCTCTCTGTTTGGATTCCCCCCTTGTTAGGTTAGATGATCTTAGTTGCTGATTGTGATTGATGAAGAAAAAATGTGTTTTTTATGGGTTGATTGATTAATTTTTGGTTAGTTTTAACTGTAGAATTTGACGAGAATTGATGAAGAGGAAAACTGTTCTGTGTTGAAAATTTTATGGGAAAAATATCCCAGGCAGCAGATTTATCCTAGGCAGTAGATTTATCCAAAAGAATATTAAGAAATTATGCCATAATATTTACAGATCTACGAAGAAGAAGAAGATAAAAACATAAAAGAAAAAACAGAGGAAAAAAAAATACCTGAAATTAATTGGTCGAGGAAAATACGTTGTTCCAGAAAAATGCTTTTGTTCCTACTCAGCTTCCAATTGATTTTGATGAAATAAAAGAGAAAGAGAGACTGTAGTATTTGGGCAAATGAACGGAGAAAAAAAAAGGAAAGTGTTTTCCTTTCTTTAACAGAAGGAAAACACTTTCCTTTCAGAGCGTTGTTTTCTTAAGTTTGACTGGAATTTAGATTCCGTTGACTGCTTTTCCAAATGGTTACCAAACATGGAAAAACAAGGAAAGTGAATTCCAGGAATCTGTTTTCCTGCAAACAAACACGCTCGTAATAGGTAATTCATCAATGAATATATTTTTTTATACTGGAGTATGGTAGGGTCAAAAAACATATAAAAGCATGTCCAATAAAGATGCTAAAAGGAAAGCTACACACACATACACACATATTATTTTGGCTTTTTAATACTTATTTAGATGTTCTAATGAGAGTGCTAAATAAGTTTTTATTTTAGCATTTCTCTTAAAAAATGTTATTCCTACATATCTTGCAAAAAAGCTAAATCACTATTCATTGCAATATTATTTTTTTGCTCTAGTTTTTTTTTCCTTTGATTGTTTTTAAATCTATTTTTTTTTAGTTTTTTTAATGAGATTATGCTGATCTCATGAACCGTATCATGAGTTTTGTGAATTTACCTGGGTTTACTTGGGTCATTTTTTTCTTTTCTTTTCAATTTCATCCTTTAATATTGAGTTGGTTGAAATATGTTTGAGTTTATTTTTTATACCCGTCAAGTTAACAGGATTATATCATGTTGTTAAAATCGTTTTGTATCAAATATATTAAAATACAATTGTTTCTTCTAAATGAATTTTTTACCATTAACGTGCATATAAGCAATACACACACACACACACACACACAATTGTTAAAAAGCCATATTACCAATTTAGCTATTCTAGATAGAATCTCTCATTGGAGATGCTCTGATAGTGGGATTTGTGTCAAGGGTTCTACTTCCAATAAGTTTGAAGTCAATTATTATGACATATTACAAAAGGTTATTGAATTGTGATATCATATTGAGCAATGTCTAATAGCTTTATTTAAAAATGTTAGTGGTAGATACGAATAGAGAAATTAGAGTAGATCATCAATATTGTATGGTCAAAGTAAATAAAAGAGATCAACTTTGCAACATCAATGATGTTTTTATGTTTTCCAAACAATGTTAACAAGTGTATTATACATACACTCTTTCATTTGGAAATGATCATAATAGAGTTGATTGGTTTTTCTTTGTAAGAACTAAACTTAACACTCACGTTAAAGTTGAAGTTATTGAAGATGATAACAATGAAGTATCTAAGTGAGATGATGTATTTCAAATAGATGTGATAGTTGTTTCACATCGAGTTACTCCTTCTAACGAGTTAAAAAATACAAATTTTGATATCGTTGAGAATGCTTATATTGATGTTGATGTTGACGAGTGAAATTATATATTGATTACTAGTAGACATTATGAAGTAGAGGAAGATGATGAGATCAAAAAACTTTAAATTCAACAAAGAAGATGATGAAAATGAAAAGGACGATTCTAATTAAATGATATTACATTGATTTAGATGTAATACAATCATCATGTAACACAATTTGTTGCAACTCTATAATGCATTGTATTTTTTATATTTGTTGTGGTTTTGGGTTTAATGTTGGCAATTGTTGGCTTTAAAATGTTTAGTGTTGTTGTTATTTAATTAGTACTTAAAAGTATATTTTTATCAAGGTTTTATATCATTATTTTGCACTTGAAATATCAATAACTCCTTAACTAGAGCATGTTTTATTATAAAATGTCTAATTTATGGTAAATATTCATCTTAAATGCAGGCCTATCACATAAATTAAAGGATTAATTGATAAGTTCAACTATTGAAATTGAGAAGACAAATAGAGGGTTAAGCATAGAAAAGAGATGCTTGTTCAGTCCAAACTGGAACATTATTTAGTCATTGGGTCATATCTGGAGCTGTAGATCTTGGATTTTAATTTGGTTTATATGGCTAGAAAACTGAGACATAGGCCTAAAACATTAATGGGAGTCCAAGACTCAATTATGCTGTTTGGAAGTCCAAATCTTAGCAACAACGGAGAAGTCAAAATCTGTTCTGCAACCCAGACACTATTTAGTGTTCAGCCGATATCTTGAGTTCTAGAAGTCCAAATACACCAAATTGTTTTTTGTTGGAAAGCTGAGACAATTTTCTAGAACTTTCATGAGAACAATCTATTCAGATTCTAACATTAGCAATGATGTTTTGTCCAAACAAAAAGATAAGGATTGTCATCAAGTCAAGATGTTGCCATCCACTCAACAATTAGTTAACAAATCAATAGTTCTAAATTTTAGCCTATAAAAGGAGGCATTTGCTATGCATTTAAGCATGTTAGTTTTTATATCAAGATCATGTTCTTGCTCTCTTTCTCTTATATTTTTGTAATGTTTAAGTGTTGCTTTTATTAATCTCTTGTTTATGCTTTGCATTTCCTTTCCTTTACTTAGTTAACTTATATCTTATTTATGTTCTTATCTTGTTTATTTATGTTTCTCTTATACATTATGTTTAGTTACGTTTATTATGTGAAGGTGAAAAGGTTACACTAATGGTGTAAGAATAAGTATAGTATAAACTCAATATGGACTTTAATGTTTGATTCTAACATGTTTTGTATTTGTTATCTTGTTCACTTTTAGTACTTTACTTGTTAAATGGTTAATCTAGATTTATGTTATATAACCTTTGGTACAACAAATACTTGGCACTTTCGTAGACCAAACCATATGGTATCACTTGTACTATAAAATGAACTTGATTTGTTATTAACATAAGTTATAATCATGAATACCTGACAACATTTACAAGTATTAGCATTATTCGAATAAGATAACTAATGTAATCATGTTAACAATTTATACTCCGATTGGAACCTCTTTGTGTGTGGTTTCCAGTTGAGTAATAAAAAGAATTTATACTATACTTGTTTGAAATACTATTAGTAAATCCTCTAACCTTAAGATTTATTTTTATCATTGTTTAATCCTCACATTTATCTTACATCTCAAAGTCTTCTTTAAGTTGTTGTTGTTGTTATTGTTGTTGTTCTTGTTGTTGTTATTTATAATTTATATAGTTAACCTCTCTGTGGTTTGACCCCGGTCTTGACGGGTTATTTAATACTTCGTCACTTCTACACTTGGGAGAAGACATCAATATTTTAGTCGTGTCACTATTATGTATTTAGGTTGGCTAAGATACTATAATAAGAAATTTCTTTTTAAAAAATAGCGATGGAATCGCTGATGGAATTGTGCATGTTAAAGAAATCACCAATAGACATGCAATTTCATCAAAAAATCCAAATGGTTTAAGCAATGGACGTGCAATTTTATTGGAAAAATTCTAGTAAGTTTAAAATATGGTGATGGAATCGCCAATAAATGTGATTTTGTCATTAATGTCTTATAGGTTTTAGAAATGGCTACAAAATTGCCAATGGAATTGAAAAAATATTAAAAAATAATAATTAAATTTCCATGAGTGATTATGTTAACATATGTTGACATGTTAATATGCTAACAAAATCGATGAAAAAAATTCCATCGGTAATTTTAGGTTATAACCTGATCCCTTTATCTCCCATTTTCATCCTTGTTGCTAAAATTATCCTAAAAGTTGTCACCCCTCCCTTTCAACCCCCCCCCATGCTCTCCCCCCCCTCCCTATCCTTAGTGCACTCATCACCAATGTTGTAACCCATTTTTGGGTCCCTGCAAAAAAAAAAAAATAAATACATAAATTGCCAAAGAAGGTTAGAAAAAATAGCAGGAGGCAGAAGCGCTCGGAAAATGGTCAGAAAATTGGTCAAGGAGTATAAAAATACAAAGATTGGATTTTTTGACTGTATATTCTTGAAGGATGAGGGCCATGTTTAGAAGGAAATTTTGAAATTTTGAGGAGAAAAGCCCAAATTTGGATGTTTATGGACTTAATTGGATTTTTAATTGTTTTTATAGGAGTTTTGATTGCAAGAAAAATGGATTTTTAAGTCAATTTGGGCTTTAATTAGAAGAAATTTAAGTTCTGAGGCCAAAATATATTTTTTAGGATTTTATTAGGCCAAATCAGGGGCTTAATTGCATAAATATTGAAGTTTAATGGCCAATTAGGGGCTTAATTGTCAAAATCCGAAACCAGGGACCAATTTGAAAAAGGCGCAAAGATAGGGGGGCTGTTTGGAATTGATTGAGGGGCCTAATTGAAGAAATTGGAAGTTTATTGATCAATTGAGAGCTAAATTGCATAAATCAGAGGCCAAGGACTAAAATGAAAAAGGCGGCCAACTAGGCGGACGAGACCGAAATTGGCAGGGACGCAATTGAAAGGAACAAAAATAATTGGGGGACTGATGTGAACGTTGGCGCGTTTCTGGCGCCACATTTGAATGAAACAGCTCGTTTTATCCAAAACGACGCTGTTTCATGCGTTTTAGAAAAAAAAAAAAAAAAAGAGACCAAACGGTGTCGTTTTGAACGGCACTGTTTCTCTTCTTCTTCCCCCCCCCCGCAGGCGTAGTAGAGAAGAGGAAAACCGGGGTTTTTGTCCCCGCCTCTCTCCTCACGTGCTATGGCCCGACGCTCCACGCCTTGGGACCCCCGAAACCAAAGCCATTGGCCGACCACCCGCCGCACCACCGAAACCGAGAGAAGCACCTTGGCAGTGGCGCCTGCGGACCGACCGACCAGCACGCCTCGCTCCCCACGCGGTCATGCCCCGATATCCCTATAAATAGAGAAGAAACAGAGTGAGAAGAAAAAGGAGGAGGAACGAAGAGAGGGACCCGAAAAAAAACCGAGACAGTGAGAGAGAGAGAGACCGAAGGAGAGAGAAACCACCGAACTTAAGAAACAACCACCGAAAACCAAGTGGGGAGAAGCTTGGGATAGTTGAAACCGAGAGGGGACTCAAGAAGTGGAAACAGAAGCAAGCGAACCGAAGGTGTGGTCTCGGTCCACTTGGAAACCACCGTGAGCTAAGCCGCCTCCACCGCAGCCCCCGCCAGCAAGCCGCCGTCTCCGCTGCGCCAGGTACGTCTCCTCCCCCTGCACATTTTCTTGTTAATCCGGGCGCAAGTTTTGGCCTCTTGCATGCAGAATCGTTTCTGCATGCAGGAGGTGGGGGGGAAATTAATTCCCCCCGTTCGTTCTTTTTTTTTGTTGGGCCAGACAGGGTCTGGCCTAATGATATGGGTCTGGGCCGGTCCGGCCCAGACCAAAGTAGGTTGTTGTTGGGCCGAGTCCGGCCCAACGATTTTTGGGGCTGGAGTCCGGCCCAGTTAGTTAGGCCGACCTAGCCCATTTAATATATTAATATTATATTATATTATTATATTATGCATGTGTGTGTGTATATATATATACATTTTGTAAAAAAAAAATAATAATAAAAAAAAATTCCGAAAAGTAAAAAAAAAAATATATTGTTGTTTTTGTATACATTGAATTTTTTATACTATGGGGATATAATTTCAGTGTTTAACAACACTCGTTTTCGTAAAAAAAAAAAAAATGTTTTCTTGCGTGTTGCATACGGCCTATACTCTAACATGTTTTGAATTTTCTTTTTATATATATAAAAAAATAAAATATATTGGAAGCTTTGAAGGTGTGTTTTCGCATAGATTTCTTAAACACAAATTATTTTCTTGCATTTGTGGATTTTACAACATGTTTGTAAAACTCCAAAGAGTATTGGCCAATATTCCAAAAACTATAAAAAATCTTATTTTGGGAGGAGAAATTGTAGTTATTATTCACCGCTAATGTTTGGATGAAGAAATCCTTAAAAGGATGAACATCCAAAATATTATTGGGAGTAATAAATCAGCACACATGTTTGAAAGAAGCTTTGGTTGTAATCGAGGACATTTCAAAATTTTAATTTTTTTACTCCACGGTTTACGAGTCGTGAAAGTGTAAAATTGTTTTTTTTAAGAGTTGTGAATTTTTCTTCATTTTTTTTTCTTTTTCCTGGCGATTTACGAGTTGCCAACTCCTGAAATACTAAAGGAAAAACAAACTTTCATAGCACATGGAATCTCTTTAGGTTTCTATCCAAAATAAGCCGACGGGTTTAGAAAACACCAACACACCATAGACTATAGAGCAACCCAAACATCAAGCAGCTTACCTTAGGTAGGGCGTACTAGGGGTGCTAGTACCTTCCCTTTACGCAACCAGTCCCTTGCCTTAGAATCTCTGAAAGACCAGTTAGGGTTCCTAGTGACCAAATACTAGGTGGCGACTCCAAAGAACCAAATCATTAGAACACAACGAAAATCGCCAGCCGATGCCGCGCGCCAATTTTTGTGGGGTGTGACAACCAACAAAGTCTTCATTGCCCAACCCCGCTCTCTCTCTCTCATCATTGCCCATCCTCAATCTCTTCAAAGTAAGTCTCATCTATAAAGTGTTTGTAGTTGCCAAGAGAATATTGTTATTGTGTGTGTATGCTTTTAATTTTGTGTTATGCATTACATTATTTGTAATTATTATTATTGTTGTTGTGTGTGCTTATTTCCTACAATAAACATACTAAAATTTGAGTAATTATTATTGTTGCTACCAATTGTGTTGTGCATTATATTAATATTTAATTGTGATTTTGTAATTTTAATAGTTATTTTGTTTTTTTTTTATGTAATGTTTTTGACAATTAATATAATTTGTTTTATTATTGTTGTTGTTATAAACCTAAAACATAATTGTTATATTAAATGTTTAAGCCCATGATGATGATGATGATATTAATAGTAGTAGTAGTATAAAGTATTGAATAATTGAAACAAGTTGTTACACTTAGAAAGTGTGTTTTTTTTAATGTAGATTATTTTGGGATGTGTACTCCATTATTCAATGTAGAATGTAGATTTATTATATTGAAATTGAAAATTAACTAGTATAATATTTGGAGATATTGAGAAAAAAATTTAAAAAAAATCTATTTTTATCGTTGATTAAACTAGTAAAGGCTCATCTACTTCGAACAACAAAAGTGGAATCCCTTGTTCAAGAGATCCAAAGATTATCATGCTTCTCATGTTCTTTTGGCTCATGATTTTTACCCCCTTCCACCTATACCTTCATTTGTGTAGCGATGTATATATTGTTGTAAAATTAATATTGTAATGAATATTGAAATTAATAAAAATTTGATGTTCAATTATTGTGATTTTATTAGTTTTTAATTTAACAATTATATATAGAAAAAAAAAACTAGTAATTTTTTCAATGGATTCACACAAGAATATCATTGATGATTCCATTAACAATAAAAGCTCTATTTCATCAAAAAGTCACAAAATGGTTAAGCAGTTTTAGAATCTCCGATAGGTGAGCAAACCCCGTCGGGAATCAAATTAAGGACGAGAGATATATAACCTTGAGCCCTTAGCACTTGTGCGGCCATTCTCTTTGTCAATATGAAAACGGATCGAGAACTTGGAGCTAGTTTCTATAAATTGCTGGAAATATTATCATATGGTCTCCAAATTACGCATGAGTAACTTTCGACAACCTTATTTTGAATCGCTAAAATATTATTTGAAAACGGGTAAACCTAGGATATCTTAATTGAAATTTGAACAAGAAATTCAAAATGATTCGAGATCCTCCTCTTAGGGATAAAATTCACTTCACCTTATTTTGTTTTTTAAAATAGTACAGGACATACCCACTTTTCCGGCTAGAACAGAATTTACAAGCAAAATGGCGCCATAATATTACACCTAGCTTGATTGGATTGATCCCATGCAGCTCAAAACATCATAATGATACGTGGGGTCATATCATCAATGTTTCAGCTTCCCATGACCTTCGAGCTTTGGAAATATCGGATCCTAATAAATTCTCAGTACAATGTTAGGTCCCCAGCGGGACGGCAAAGTCAACAACTACTACCCTTTTGGATCAAGAGGGAACATTTTCTTGCAATTATTAAATGCTAGCAAGGGTTGGTGGAAGCTTACCCTTAACCCGCCTTGGACAAATTTAGTGAAGGGTGTTTTTTTTATATATATAAGTTTTTCCATAAAAGACTTTTTAAAAATTTAAAGTGTAATTTTAAGTGTAATGTCATTCAAAGGTTTTTTTTTTTTTTTTTACAAAAAACAAATTAAGTGTAATTTCTTTCTCTTTGCTTTACATCATTGCCGTAGCATATTGATCACATTACTTGCCATTTTTCAAGATGGCAAACTATCATAGATATTTCTATCGTTTTGCATCTACAGATAGATGTTTTTCCAATTACAAATTTTTTTTTTTAGCAGTCCATTAATGACCAAAAAAAAGCATACAAATACAACTAAAGCCCTAAAACATGCAAAATAAAACAAAGCAAGGACTAAATTAAACTAAAAACAAACATTAATCGTATTTTTTCACGTCTATAATAAATACCGATTCTATCAACATCTTGAACCTTTAATTTTGATAATATTTCTCCAAGTTGTATACTATGTCATAGATTTCTTCTCTCTCGTTTTGCCATCCTTGATTTCTTGGCCTCTTTCCTAGTATAAATTATTCTTTTTCCAAAATCCATAAGAGGCTTTCATTTGAAGCCCATCCATACACGAGTTTGAACTTTGAACGAAACCATAAGATTGTTGTGGCCAGTTTGGACGAAACCATAAAATTCATATTACATAGCAGGTTCCACTCATATTTCATCTTTCTACTCTTCAATTTATTTATTTTTATAGCAACTACTCTTTTTATATTTTAATAATGATTAAATCCCTCTTCTCTTTATTTTATTTTGTAAAGGTTCCTCCATTATAACATAATAAGTTAATTAAAACGTCAATATGACATCTTTTTGTCATAATATCAAGCTATATATGCTTTACAACTATTATTTTGTGGGATCCATAATAACTCTTCTATTTTTAATGTTTTATCTATTTGAGATAAAATACATAAATTATTAAAAAATATATAACTTAATTTAGAAAGATGGGTTAATTGAGTTAATATAATTCAACCCTTACATAAAAAAGAAAAGTTAGAAGGGTTTTTTTATATCATTTTATTTTTGATTTTCTATTTTAGTTTTTGCATTTTATTTTTATTTTCAAAATTTTGGAATTATGATATGAAAATTTGTTAGGTCAAGGATAAGTATCATCAAGGTACTCATGCCTAAAATATTTATCCCTAAAAGGGTTAGGTCAAGGCTAAGTTTAAGGTGCTATGAAATCAATCAAGGAAAGACTATAGTTCCTTGTATGGTTATTAAAAATATATTTTTTTAATATAACATAAAAATTATAATATAAACTCGAATTATAAATTTGGATTGTAAAATTATATGTAATTTTTTTTATTAATTATATATTGACAATTCTAGCCAAAATATTAAATTACATTTAAATTTAACGAAGAAAGTTAACATTATAATCAATGAGTGATCTAAATAAAATATGGGAGAGAAAGAAATAATATAAATCAGTAAATTAATAACATAAAAAAATAAATAGACTCAGAATAAACTTTTCAATATAAAAAAATCACTTAATTATAAGAAATACATATGAATCTAGTAATGAGTTCTAATATATTATTTTTGGGTTAGAAGCTAGTGAGCCTCTAGCATATATATATAGATCTTGAACCCAGATCCGTGCATTAAATTTGTTGGCTTGAAGCAAACAAGTACAGATATTGTGCAATCCATAGATGTGAATCCTCAAGCATTCTGTGTATCTCTATTCGCACCAGTACTTGCAGAGGACTTGTAGACAGGTAAAAATAATACATCAACATAATTATAGCAGAAAATATTTAATTTCTCTTATATGCCTTGGATTTGGCTAGAAATATATATATATGCGCTCTTCCTTTTAACCATCAGAGCCAATCTTCTACCGTGCATGTAGCTCTGAAATAGTTAGGTCATTTATAGATGATGATTCATGATTTCCTGATGAAGAGTCCACTTCGGGCATATTCCTTTCCGTGAAAAAACCAGGTTGCTTTGGGTCAGGCAATGGATTCTCACTCCCCAACATCAAAACCACAGATGGCATATTTGGTCTGTCTTCCGGCTTTTGTTGCACGCATAACAGACCCACATGAATGCATCTCAATACTTCAGATACAGAATACGGGCTATCTGACATATTTTCAAGAAGCTCCATTGACCTCTCTTCCGTCCACAGTTTCCATGCCTGGAAAACAAAAACTTGTTAGGATAAAAATTGTCAATACATAATTAAATTAACATGTTTAATTTTATCCTTACATGTCCAAGAAGATTATGGCAGTGATCCGGGTGGGAGAATCCTCTATTTTTCTTCCCACTTATTATCTCCAAGACTAAAACACCGAAGCTGAAGACGTCGGATTTCAGTGAGAAACGCCCATCAACAACGTACTCAGGGGGCATGTATCCACTGCGGAAAAACATTATCAGAAAAAAGTTTAAATGGTGCGGAGATAACAAAATAGGTGTAGAGTGTACTTACTATGTTCCGACCACTTTATTTGTGTTTGCTTCAATTTGGTCTCCTCCAAACAGTCTAGCCATTCCGAAATCTGAAATTTTGGGGTTCATATCCTTATCTAATAATATGTTGCTGGCTTTGAGATCTCTATGGATAATCCTTAGTCTAGAGTCTTGATGAAGATAAAGTAGTCCTCTAGCAATGCCACCGATAATGAGGTTACGTCTCTGCCAGTCCAGGAATTTGTTTCTTGTTTGATCTAATCAATTTATCATAATGTTATGTTATTCTGATGTATAAATGAAACATCATAGAACAAGCAATCTAACTGCAAGAAACTCTAACCAGTTCATGGGGTACAAACCGAAAATAAAATAATCTAGGCTTTTGTTGGGCATGAATTCATAGATCAACATTACTTCATCTCCTTGAATACAACAGCCAAGAAGTTTAACAAGATTTCTGTGCTGAAGCTTAGCTATCAAGATAACTTCATTCTTGAACTCTGTCAATCCTTGCCGAGAACTTTTTGAAAGTCTTTTCACTGCTATTTCTTGCCCATCAATCAATGTACCCTGCGAATCGTTATTTACTGAAGTTAGAATATCTCATAGTAGATGATCTCTCAGCTTTGAAGCACGTTGTTATATACCTTATATACCGGTCCAAAACCACCTTGTCCCAACTTGTTGTTGCTTGAAAAGTTATCCGTTGCTTTTACTATGGTGGCCAAATGAAACGATGGTAACTCCATGTCTTCCTCTATTTCTGAATAGCAGAAGATTGATCAGTTGTCAGCAATGATAAACGAACAGCTTCTCCCTATCAAAGCTAATTTGACTAACAACATGATCTAACAAATGCTTCATTTTGTTATCGATGACTAACATAAAATTCTACAATTTTAGTAATCTACCATGCATACTATATATATCAACAAGGTCCATGTTCTGGAATAAGAAGAATTGTCCAAAGTACACTACCTTGCTTTCTCTGCTTCTTTCTCCATATATAGAAGGTTAGTCCTACCGTAAGCACTCCAGCAAGGAGTGTGGAACCGAGTATGATTCCTAAAAGCTTCTTCTTGCCAGAATTTGTGTTTGACGTCGTCTGATCTGAAAACCCACAATAAACACAGAAAGGAGTTCTGTTTTATTTGTAAATAGAATGAGGAAATGAGGACACGAAGTTAGGAAAACATTTAAGGAACATACAACTTCCTCATTTAAAAAAAAAAAAAAAGAAAAAGAAACAGAGAGAAAGAGTGAAAAAAATACCTGTTTTCAAAGGTGGTGGCATCCTTATGTAGAGGTCTTGGCCCCCAGTACTAAACTCTCTCATATCAACCAATTCACCAAACCAGAGTATGCAGCCACTGCCTTCTCCTGTGATATTTGAATTTGCATATGCCGTGCAATTGCAGTTTTTTAGACACGTGTCCTTGCATTCTACTAGACTCGTGCTTGTATTATACCAGGAAAGGGATGTATCCGGCAACTTAAGCCCTATAAAATTCTGAAAGATGTCCTGTGTGCAATTCAATGGACTCCTTCTAGCACACCCTTCACTCCAATCTGTAGGAGATTTGGGTTCAAATCCTTCCAAGCAAGTACAATTGTGGGATTGATCGACCATTTTGCAAATCATATGTGCACCACATACTGAATATTTGTCACAGAGATCTCTTGGTGCCTTATACAAACTTGTCCAACCATTAGCTTGAATTGAACTTGCAAAGCGTTCCACGAATCCTGACTGATTCACAATTAACCTCGTCAACAATGGTCTCAGGATTTCATAACTATAATCTGCATGAGTCTTGTTCAAAATAAAATCATACTTCAAGAACTGATCTCGAGGCAGATCAGGAGTCCCGGTGAAACTTTTTCCATTCCATGAACCCAGCCTACAGTGCTTCAAAGTTCCATTCCTGAGGACTAGCTGTGGAAACCCCTGACGATCTATCCCAAATGAAAATTGGCCTGGACCAGGATCGTCTGCGCTCTTCCATGATGTCAGGTTTCTATCCACACCAGTTTGTGAATTCCCTCCGATCATCATTCCTGGTAGAAACGTATCACAAGGATATTCAAAACTCTGCCATAAAATGAAGTTACTATCCTTCCCATCTTTCACAACTAGATTTCCTGAATCCAATAGCTGCATAACTGGACTCTCAGCATTTGTTGTTTTTTTGGATGACCAAATTATTTTGTTGTTTCCGTTGAGAAGATGCAAAACTCCTTGCTGGGTGAAATTTAGAAATCCAGAACGATCCTTAAGCGGAATTTCTCTATTGGCAACCCAAATAACTTCTTTATGAGCTTCATTCTTGTACCATACTCCCAAAAATCGATTCATTGAATTTCCTGGGCTAAAAAAACCAAGTTCAAAAGTTCCATTTGCTGAAACTAGAGTACTCTCGCCATCTTTAATGGATTCGTTGGAAGTGATACTGTCTTGTGCAGCAAAGGCTAGTGATGAAAAGAGTAAGAAGATGAAAACCAAAAGCATTGTAATGCTAGTAAATGAATTAATCACGCCTGGACGCATAGTGATCTCCATTATTATCAAGCTTGTAGAGTGGTGGAAATAGCCTTATATGGCATGAACAGCAGTACAAGTGGGGGGTAGGGAGTAAAACCTTAACAGCTCACTGAAGTTGACCCATAGATCAATTGCACGTACATGAATTTATGTTTTTTTATGAATGAATTAATTCATTGATCAACGGAGAAAGAGTAGAAGTCTGTCATATTATTATTACTATTTCACTACTTCAAATAGCAACTCTAACTATTTGTTCTGCGCCAAATTTTAAGACAAACATTTACTGAAATTTATTAAATATACTAGGATTGATGCAGAGGATATGTTTTTAAGATCTCTCGAGAAAAGATTTATAAGATTTAGCGTCAGTTAATGTATAAACTAACTCTAACATAACTTTACCAGTTGGGAAAAAAAAAAACCTTCAAATAGCTGTTGCACTAATGTCCACCTGCACTGCCGGGGGGGTCGGAAAAGGATTGAGTTAACCCAGGATAATATATTAAATTTATAATTCAAAATAAAATAATCTAATAGAAAAAAAAATAAAGAAAATTATAAAATCTATTTAAAAAAAATAATGAAATCAGAAGAGAAAATAAGTAGAAAAAAAATTATTAACTAACATTAAATTTTTAAACCTGTAACTTGGGTTATTAGACCGGAAGCACCTCACCTGATAAAAAGTGCAGAAGAAAGAGTGCATTTTCTAGTAAATGAAAACTAATTAGACGAGTCTTAATAATAAAACACTCTTTTTTATATAATTGATTATAAATCATGCTTTTTTTTAGGAAGCCAATTATCATGATCCATAACCTTTACATAAACAAGGCCCCTACCAGGTTCTTTACTTATGCAAACCTAAGCATACATACAAACTTCTCTTTCTATTAACTCAATTAGAGTAACGAAACAATGATAACAATATAAATCAATGTCTTTATACAAAAGTTAATACAAATTATTTAATTGTAAAGCTCTAACTAGACATAACGAAATAATGTTAATTGCAACAAAGAGCAGGTTCTAAAAGTCCACAAAAGCGACCTATTAACGAAGCTATAAGCCTAAAAGTAATAAATAACAAGAGGATGAGTTCAACAACTCATTGAATAGATAACATTCAATATACACATATAAGGTAAGACATTAATGAGAAATATCTATACACAAGTTTGACTTATGCTTTTATCAGAGAGTTTTACAAAGAGATCATAACAAGAAATATCATATGGTTTGTTGGAAAATCAATATGCAAGGAGCATGAAGCTCCAAAATATAGGACAATCAGTCGCCACAATTTGGTGACTCTATCGACTAACTAAGGTTCAGAACTATGATGTGCACAAAGAGTAACACTACCATGTTAGCATGAGTATTCTGACTAGTATGTCATAAAGTCATAATTAAATAAAACATAATCATTTCTTAAAAGCTCAACCCATACAATCAATCAAATGAGAAGTTGTCAATTCAGAGAACACAATTGCTCACATCAAGAAATTAGTCTGAAAAGGCTGGACCATTCCATCCAATTTCATAGAAGGGGCCCAATTTTGTATTTTTTGGTCGGCTCGGTGATAGGCTTCGCTTCTACGACTGCCTCCCCAGCCATTGCAAACACTGAGCGAGAACGGTGACGAGGCGCACAAAGAATGTCATTGCGCGGGGATGCGATTTGCCAAGCCAAGGCAAACAAAGCTGGCCGGCCCTACTGGATTAGGAATGCGAAGGCCTCTCCTTTTTTTCTCATTTTGTTTGGGCATACCTCTTCCATGCATTTTTCTCGTGGCAGAAACAGAACAATAGGGAAAGACCCGGCCGACCTGCCCTTTATTTATATTAAAATTGAAGCTTGAGGGTGAGCTTTATTTAAGAGAGAATGGGGAATGAATAGAAAGGCTTCCGTTTCCGTTCTTGGTTGGGGGGCTTTCTTTCAGGCTCCTCTCGATCCTATTCGTAGTTAGGAAAGGGGAAAGGGTCTAAATCAATGGACATTAATGAACCATCATTGATCATGTTTTATCATAGACAAGTGATAATAAGCAATATATAATTTACCAAGAAGCATGATCAATTTTATATTAATAATTAAAATATTTATACTACTCTTTTAGCATATGGAATATTATTCATTCACTTGACTCAAAAGTAGTTAGGACTCAAAAACAGATATCAATGGAAGTCCTATTGATGCCCAACAGGTAGAGTATTAAGAGTATCTGAATATAAAAGCAAATGTACTAAAAAATGACTCAAAACAAAAAACATAAGAGATTACATCTATAAGATTTGAGACCAAACATAAATATAAAAGCGAAAGAGATATACCTGACCGATCTCAAACATTTACTAAACTTTTGAGCCAAAAAGAACCGATCAACCCTCAGTGTTTGATCGAACCTAGTCAGGCAAATCAAATGAAATTCACCAACCAATCGACTAAAGTTAATAAGCCTACTGGTCAACTAGTTGATCAGGATTTTAGATTCCTAATCCACTAGTCTCCTAATAATGACACATTTTAAATTCCAACTTAAAACCCAACATATTCAACCCATAATTGTTTAACACATAAAACTTAACATATAACACTTCAATTAATGCATAAATCTAACCCTAAAACATAAAATTCAAAACCCTAAACCTTAACAAAACCAAAATCAAAGCTAATTACAATAATTACACATTAAAACATAAATCTTACAATAATTACAATATTTATACTTGTCAATTGGTTATGCAATTACATCAATGCCCCTCATTCCTTTATACCCTTGGAATTCTTTTAGGATTATGTTATATGAATGAGGGAAGAAACAATTAAATACATTTTATATCTTGATCATTGTGATCAAGAGTGATATTTTATTGCAATTTCTATAATTGGTGTCTGTTGGAAGAAACAAATTTAACACTTCAATAACTATAAGTTTTCCTTTTGTTTAGTAAAAATGCAAAGATGTTGAGGTTATTTTTATGACTAAGAGGCAGGCCATGGAAATTGAAGCTCAAACTTTCCAATTACATGATGAAAAATTTTCCATGTGGTTTAAAATACATGTAAGTATTTAATAATTCATAACTCATAAGAAAATATTTATTTATGTTATGACTCTAACCATTAATGGTCATTAATTAACGTTAATCAGGCTTTCAAATCAGAGACAATGCTGGTCAACTGAAATTCTTTTCTCTAGGTCCTCGAAGAAAGGTCTAGTGTTATAATGGATAATTCATCAATGAATATATTTTTCATACTAGAGTAAGGTGAGAGTCAAAAAACATATAAGAGCATCTCTATTAAAGGAAAGACATAATATTATATATATATATAGGCTTTTTAATGTTTATTTTTACATGCTCCAAAGAGAGTGTTAATTTTTTTTTTTTTAGCTTTTCTCTAAAAAAATACTATTCCTATATATCTTGCAAAAATGCTAAATCACTATTCATTGTAATAATATTTTTTTTGCACTAGTTTTTTTTCCTTTGATTTTTTTTTTACATCTATGTTTTTTTAGTTTGTTTTTTATGAGATTATCATGATCTCATGATCCGTATCATGATTTTTACGAGTTCACCTAGATTTACTCTAGTTATTTTTTGTTTTTTCTTTTCTTTTCAATTTCATTCTTTAATATTGAGTTGATTGAGAATTGTTCGGGTTATTTTTAGACTTGTCAAGTCAACTGAATCATATTATGTTGTTAAAATAGTTGTGTATCAAATATATTAAAATACAATTTTCTCTTCTAAATGGTTTTTTTACAATTGGAGTGCACATACGCAAAAAAAGAAAAGAAAAAACTATATTTACACTATTTAAAAACTCATATTACCAATTTGGCTCTTCTAAATAGCATCTCTCATTAGAGATGCTCTGATATTGGGGTTTATGTCAAGGGTTCAACTTCCAATAAAATTGAAGTCAATTATTATGGCATGTTATAAAAGGTTATTGAATTGTGATATCATAGTGAACAATATATAATAGCTTTATTTAAAAATGCTAGTTGTATGGTATCAATAGAGGAATTAGCGTAGATCCTCGACATGGTATGGTCAAAGTAAATAAAAGAGATCAATTATGCAACATCAATGATGTTTTTATGTTTTCTAAACAATGGGAACAAGTGTATTATACATACACTCCTTTATTTGAAAATGATCATAATAGAGTTGATTGGTTTTTCATTGTGAAAACTAAACTTAGCAGTCGCGCTAAAGATGAAGTAATTGAAGATGATAACAATGAAGTATCTAAGTGAGATGATGTATGTCAAATAGATGATATAATTAATTATATCCAGTTGCTTCTTCTACCAAGTTAGAAAATATAAATTTTCATGTTGTTGAGAATACTTATATTGATGTTGATGATTGAAATGATATTTTAAGTATTAGTAGACATAATGAAGTAGAGGAAAATGATGAGATCAACAAGCTTTGAATTCTACAAAGAAGATGATAAAAATGAAAAGGAGGATTCTAATTGATTTAGATGTAATACAATCATCATATAAATTTGTTGCAACTCTATAATGCATTTTACTTTTTATATTTGTTGTGGGTTTGGGTTTAATGTTGGCAATTGTTGGCTTTAAAATGCTTGGTATTGTTGTTATTGTGTATTTAGGTTGGCTAAGATACTATAACAAGAATTTTAAAAAAAAAATAGTGATGGAATTGTCAATGGAATTGTGCACGGTGAAGAAATCACCAATAGACATGCAATTTCATCAAACATTCCCAAAGGTTTTAGCAATGAATGTGCAGTTTTATTGAAAAATTCTAGGAGTTTTAAGAAATGGTGATGGAATCACTAATAAATGTGATTTTGTCAAAAATGTCTTATAGGTTTTAGAAATGGCGACAAAATTGCCAACATAATTGAAAAATATTAAAAAATAATAATTAAATATCCATTAGTGATTATGTTGACATATGTTAACATGTTAATATGTTGACGGAATCGACAATGAAAATTTCATTGATGATTTTAGGTTATAATTTGATCGCTTTTTCTCCCATTTTCATCTTTGTTGCTATAATTATCCCAAAAGTTGTCGCCCCCTCTCTACCACCTTCTCTCTCTCTCTCTCCATCCTTAATGCACTCATCACTAAAAAAGTCATAATCGCCCACCCCCGTTCTCTCTCTCTCTCTCTCTCTCTCTCTCTCTCTTGTCATCACCCATCCTCAATCTCTTTAAGGTAAGTCTCTAAATTGTCATCACCCACCTTCTCAGTCTCATTTTAGTAGTTGCCAAGAGAATATTATTATTGCATGTGTATGCTTTTAATTTTGTGTTGTGCATTAATTTTTTTGTAATTATTATTGTTATTATTGTGTGTGTATTTTTCCTACAATAAACATACTAAAATTTGAGTAATTATTATTGTTGTTGGCAATTGTGTTGTGCATTATAATAAAATTTAATCGTGATTCTATAATTTTAATATTTATTTTGATTTTTTTTATGTATTTCTTTTACAATTAATATAATTCGTTTTATTATTGTTGTTGTTATAAACCTAAACAT
The DNA here is from genome assembly GCF_005239225.2 of Populus alba. Lineage (NCBI taxonomy): Eukaryota > Viridiplantae > Streptophyta > Magnoliopsida > Malpighiales > Salicaceae > Populus > Populus alba. Next base: position 46,629,841 of record NC_133284.1, on the reverse strand, counting down.
AATTGTTATATTAAATGTTTAAGCCCTAGATGATAATGATGATGATGATGATGATAGTAGTAGTATAAAGTATTGAATAATTGGAATAGCTTCTTAGACTTAGAAAGTGTGTTTTTAAAATGTAGATTATTTTGGGATGTGTACTCCATTATTCAATGTAGAATGTAGATTTATTACATTGAAATTGAAAATTAACTCATATAATATTTAGAGATACTGAGAAAAAGTTTAAAGAGATCTATTGGTGTTGTTGATTCAACCGATAATAGTGTTGGTGATGTCCATAATCATGTTATTAATTTAGGTGTCGATGATGAAGAGACACCTAATTCACATAATATCAATCGAGGCTCATCCACTTTAGGCTGTAGAATTGAAGTCCCTTCTTTAAGAGATTCAAACATTATCATGCTCCTCATTCTACTTCTTTTGGCTCATGATTTTACTTCCCTCTACCTCCATCTATGTAGCGATATATATATTATTGTGATTTTTATTGGTTTTTAATTTAACAAATATATAAAAAAAAAATTGTAATTTTCTGATGGATTCACTTACAGACAAAAAATATTATTAGTGATTCCATCTACAATAAAAACCCTATTTCATCATAAAGTTACAGAATGATTAAGAAGTTTTAGAATCTCCGATAGAGTGTAATGATGAATATTTGTTTTGCCAATATTGTCGCTTAATTTGTTAGCAATAGTTAGATTTTACCGATGGAATTTGCAACTGAATATTTCATTGGTAATTGATTTACTGATAGAATGATCAACAAAATCTAGTCACTGCATTTTATTTTATTTTGAGCCAATATTTCATCGGTATTTTTATCTATAATTTGTAGCGTCGACAAATAACAAATATGCAACAAAACTTTGATTGGCAACATGTTTTTGTTGGTAACTTTGTTGGCAATATAAATAGCTAATGGAATGGTGTTTAGTCGCCGATAGGATATTTTGTCATTATGTTTCAATTTTCTGGTGGCTATAGCGAGAATAAAAGGAATAAAACTACAAAATGTTAATTATCATTTAAATTCAATAAATTTTAAATCTAAACCTACTTATATATATATATATATATATATATATATATATATATATATATATATATATATATATATATTTGGTTATGCTTTAAGAATATCATGATTTATTCCTGGTCCTATAAATAAAACAAACATCAAACTTGAATTTGGAATGGACTGATTCTGAGAAGTTGTAAAGATCTAGCATGATCTTGGACCAAGTCTTCTTCTCTACTAGCCTAAGTGCCGCCGTTTAATACCCTTCGTTGCACATGTCAACCCTCCATTGACTAAAGAACACAAGTTATCCACATTCTCCTTATCTAATCCTCACCGTTCATTGCGTCAACCCTAGCCTTAACATCCCTCTCTCCATCATTTCAGAGAGGAAAAAAAATCTTTCTATAGCATATTATATTTAACATATATTGTAAGATTTGACTAGTTCACCATTGGAAGGTCAGGAAGAGTATGTTCAGAAATAGGTGAGTAAACCCCGTCTGGAATCAAATAAGGACAAGAGATAACCTTGAGCCCTTAGCACTTGTGCGGCCATTCTCTTTGTCAATATGAAAACGGATGAGAACTTGGAGCTAGTTTCTATAAATTGCTGGAAATATTATCATAAGGTCTCCAAATTACGCATGAGTAACTTTCGACAACCTTATTTTGAATCGCTAAAATATTATTTGAAAACGGGTAAACCTAGGATATCTTAATTGAAATTTGAACAAGAAATTCAAAATGATTCGAGATCCTCCTCTTAGGGATAAAATTCACTTCACCTTATTTTGTTTTTTAAAATAGCACAGGACATACCCACTTTTCCGGCTAGAACAGAATTTACAAGCAAAATGGCGCCATAATATTACACCTAGCTTGATTGGATTGATCCCATGCAGCTCAAAACAGTGGTCCGGTAGTAGTTGCTATTGGAAATTCTTGCTCATCATCATAATGATACGTGGGGTCATATCATCAATGTTTCAGCTTCCCATGACCTTCGAGCTTTGGAAATATCGGATCCTAATAAATTCTAGGTACAATGTTTGGTCCCCAGCGGGACGGCAAAGTCAACAACGACTACCCTTTTGGATCAAGAGGGAACATTTTCTTGCAATTATTAAATGCTAGCAAAGGTTGGTGGAAGCTTACACTTAACCCACCTTGGACAAATTTAGTGAAGGGTGTTTTTTATATATATAAGATTTTCATAAAAGACTTTACAGGTCTTGGGTAGCAGAATTCTAATAAAGCAAAATATTTTAAAAAATGCATATATAAGATATTTTGTATACTCAATGCATATTCATTTACGATTCTTAATTACACTCCACTTCATAAAGTAATAAAAATTATATCACGTGATTTGACATTTTTATTTAGAAATTAAGGATTGAATTAAAAAAATAGAATAAGAACATAAATGAAACATAATTTACTCTTTATATTCAAATAAACTAATTTTCTTAATATATAGTAGAGTTATCATAGAGGCATTTGAATGTTCAGAACTAGAAAAATGTTATCGACTAAGCTTTCCTAATTGATAATTATCATAGAGGTGTTTAGATTTCATAACTCCAATGACATTAATCAATCCTTTATTTTCAAGTAATTGTAGAGTTGAAGAATAAGGATTTACTAAGCGCACACTTCGGTAGAGCTAAATTTAAAACAATGTGAAAAATATAGTTCCAGTGCATAGAGATTACCCTTGCACCATCCTATGAAATTGATCCTCCTTACTTGGTATTGAAGATTGTCTTGTTAAACCTAAAAATACAACTTCACCTTTTTCAAGTTGTACTTTTTAATGGTTGTTTGATGTTGTGGTTGCGAGTGAGGTTCTCCTGCAGTTACATTTTTTCTTGTTTGGTTAAGTAAGAAACACAACTTTTTTTGGTAGGACCCACTATTTTCTTAAAGTTGCACTGCAGGTTGATCAAAAACAGTATTTTACTGCTTCTCTATGCAGTGGAGAGTGAATTATAATTCACTATCCACTGTTCACTTGAGTGAATAATGGAGTCACTCTCCATTGTTCTTGTTATTGTTTCGAACTGACCGAGCCCGGTCCAAAGCTAAATATATTGAACCGGGTTGGATCTGGTTAAAAAAATTTAATTTTTTATTTTTAATTGTGTTTTATTTAAAAAATTAGAAGGAAATTGTTTGATGACGTAGCATTTGCAGAATTTGATTGCAATCTAAATTCTGTTCTTGATGATATTTTTACTTGATGTTGTTGCGCGCTTAATAAACCATGGAAAATATAGTCCTTATTGAATAGATTTCGTACGTGATGAAATTGCACATTGTTTAATGGAATAATAAAATATATTTGATATCAATATTATTTATTTCATGATGTAATAACAATAGTTAAATCTACAATATTTAAATTTAATATATATATATATATAACCTCAATTTGAAAAACATTTTTTTAACCAAACACATTAAACTACTTTTTGTTCAATCTCAATTTCAACCACAGTTTTAACCAATCATATATTTTTTTCAAATTATGTTCTTCAACATACTCTTCCTGACCTTTCAATGGTGACCAAGTCAAATCTTACAATATATGTTAAATATATTATGGTATAGAAAGATCTTTTTCCTCTCTCTTAGATAATGGAGAGAGGGATGTTAAGGCTAGGGTTGACACAATGAACGGTGAGGATTAGATAAGGAGAATGTGGATTACTTGTGTTCTTTGAGGGTCGACATGTGCAACGAAGGGTATTAAACGGCAACACTTAGGCTAGTAGAGAAGAAGACTTGGTTGAAGATCATGCTAGATCTTTACAACTTATATGAATCATTCCATTCCAAATTCAAGTTTAATGTTTGTTTTATTTATAGGGCCAGGAATAAATCATGATATTCTTAAAGCATAACCAAATTTAAATATATATTAGAAACGTGACCCGCGATACGCCAGGGGTCATTTTTTTTTTTTTTTGCATAAAAATATCAAAACAAAGTTAACATCTAAGAGTGTTAGATCTTTCTCTAAACCTATACCTAATTAAGAGCATTAGGTCTGTCTGCTATGCCTAACCTAAAAGTTATATTTATAATATTAATAATAATATTAAACTTACATGAGTCAAGTTTAATTGAGTTTAGTTGCAACATCAAACCCAGAGCCTTTGATATGGATTTTGCTGCAAGGTCGTGTTATAAAAGTGTGATAATTAAAAAGAAAAAAAAAAACAATAAAGCAAAGCATTATTCCGATTAATAGTGCATTGCAAGGACGGGTATATTAAAATCCCCTCATGAGATCACAATAATCCAATGAACAATAAACAAAACAAATCATAGAGTTTAATTAATAATCATATCGATATTAAAAGATGAAATTGAAAGAAAAATACTACTTAAGAAAAAGAAAAACTATCTGAATCAACTGGTTTAACCCGTCAAACCTAGAATTTGTGTCATGAAATTAAAAGAAAAAAGGTTGATGCCTTTTATTATAGTTAATTATAATATTTATAGATGAAATTGGGAGAAAAAAACCAATGAAGAAAAAGAAAAAAAAAAATCTGAATCAACTAGGTTAATCCACCAAATCAGGTTCTGAAATTTGTATCATGAGAGTGTAATAACTAAATAGAAAAAAAAAATTAACATTAATGAACTAAATTAAACAAAAAAAAAGGACAAATTAAAAAGGAAAAACAAAGGAAAAAAAAAACCTAAAGGAAGAAAAAAAAATAATGAAGAAAAAGAAAAAAAAATCTAAATTAACTGGGTTAACCCGTCAAATCAAGTTAACTCATTAAACCTGGGATCTGTGTCATGAAAGTTTGATAAATAAATAGAAAAAAATTTAATATTAACAAAAAAAATTTAAAAATATATTAAAAAGCAAAAAAGAAAAAAAATACTAATAAAAAAAGATTAATTTAAAAGAAAAAAACAAAGAAAAAAAAACCTACATGAAGAAAAAAACTAATGAAGAAATAGAAAAAAAATTCTAAATTAAACATGTTAACCCTTCAAACTAGGTTAACCAGTCAAACCTGGAATTCGAGTCATGAAAGTTTGATAACTGAATAGAATTAGCTGAGTTAACCCGTCAAGCCCAGGATCCGTGTCATGAAAATTTGATAACAAAATATAAAAAAATTTAACATTAACAAACTAAATTAAAAAAAAAAATTATTAAAAAGAAAAACCAAAAAAAAATATGGGTTAACCCTATCAAACCCGGACTCCATATCATGAAAGTTTGATAACTAAATAGAAAAAAATTTAACATTAACAAATTAAATTAAACAAAAAAATATTCATTAAAAAAAAACAAAAAAAATTGCTCAGCCTTTTCACTATGGGTTAATTATAATATTAAAAAATGAAATTGGAAGAAAAAAACTAATGAAGAAAAAGAAAAAAAAATCAAAATCAACTAAATAGAAATAAAAGTTTGATAACTAAATAAAAAAAATTTAACATTACAAAAAAAATTAAACAAAAAAATAATTAAAAAGAAAAATCATTAAAAATAGTTTAGGTTAACCCTTCAAACCTGGAATTTGTGTTATAAAAGTTTAATAACTAAATAGAAAAAAAATTTAACATTAACAAAAAAAAAAATATAGCTCAGTTTTAGTATATGTTATAATAATAATAAAAAAATACATAAAAGTAGGTTTAGATTTAAAATTTATTGATTTTAAATGATAAATAATATTTTATAGTTTTATTCCTTTTGTTCTCTCTATCACCTCTAGAAAATTGAAAAAATAATGACAAAATATTCTATTAGCAACGAAACACCTTTCCATCAGCCATTTATATTGCCAACAGAGTTACCAACAAAAACATTTTGCCAGTCAAAGTTTTTTCATAGATTTGTTATATGTCAACATTACAAATTATAGACAAAAATACTGATGAAATATTTGCCCTAAAAAAAATAAAATGCGGTGACTAGATTTTGTCGGTTATTCTATTAGTAAATCAATTACCAATGAAATGTTTTGTTGCAAATTCCATAGGTGAAATCAAAATATTGCTAACAAATTAAGTGGTAATAATGGCAAAAAAAATTCATCGCTACACTTTATCGGAGATTCTAAAACTTCTCAATCATTTTATAACTTTCTAATGAAATAGGGTTTTTATCGTTGATGGAATCACTGATAATGTTTTTTGTTTGTCGATGAATCCATCAGAAAATTACTAAATTTTTTTATAGTTGTTAAATTAAAAACCAATAAAAATCACAATAAAACCAATTATTATTATTAATTTTATTAAACATCAAAATTTTATTAATTTTAATGTTCATTAGAATATTAATTTTACAACAATATATACACCACTACACAGATAGAGGTGGAGCGAAGTAAAATCATGAGCCAAAAGAACTGGAATAAGGAGCATGATAATGTTTGAATCTCTTAAATAAGGGACTTCAATTCTACAGCCCGAAGTGGATGAGCCTCGGTTGATATTATGTGTATTAGGTGTCTCTTCATCATTGACACCTGAATTAATAACATGATTATTGACATCACCAACAATACTACTGATTAAATCAACAACAACAATAGATCTCTTTGAACTTTTTCTTGATATTTCTAAATATTATATTAGTTAATTTTCAATTTCAATATAATAAATCTACATTCTATATTGAATAATGCAGTACACATCCCAAAAATATCTACATTTTAAAAATGCACTTTCTAAGTCTAACAAGCTATTCCAATTATTTAATACTTTATACTACTACCAATATCATCATCGTTGTCGTCATCATCATTATCATCTAGGATTTAAACATTTAATATAACAATTATGTTTAAGTTTATAACAACAACAACAATAAAACAAATTATATTAATTGCTAGAAAAATTACATAACAAAAATCAAAATAAATATTAAAATTATAGAATCACGTTTAAACTTTTATATAATGCACAACACAATTGCTAACAACAATAATAATTACTCAAATTTTAGTATGTTTATTGTAGGAAAAATGCACACATAACAACAAAAACAATAATTACAAATAATTTAATGCACAACACAAAATTAAAAGCATACATATGCAATAATAATATTCTCTTGGCAACAACAAACACTTTAGAGACTGAGAGACTTACCTTAAAGAGATTAAGGATGGGCAATGACCAACGGGGGTGGGTGATGATGACTTTGTCAGTGATGAGTGCATTAAGTATGTAGAGAGAGAGAGAGAGAGAGAGAGAGAGGGCAACAACTTTTAGGATAATTATAACAACAAAGACAAAAATGAGAGAAAAAGGGATCAAATTATAACCTAAAATCACCAATGAAATTTTCATTGTTGATTCCGTCGGCATATTAACATGTTAACATATATTGACATAATCACTAATGCAAATTTAATTATTATTTTTTAATATTTTTCAATTACGTTGGCAATTTTGTCACCATTTCTAAAACCTAAAGACATTTTTTACAAAATTGCATTTATTAGCGATTCCATCACCATTTCTTAAACCTCCTAGAATTTTTCAATAAAATTGCACATCTACTGCTAAACCCTTTTGGAATTTTTGATGAAATTGCATGTCTATTGGTGATTTCTTCACCGTGCACAATTCTATTGGCAATTCCATCACTATTTTTTTAAAAAGAAATTTCTTGTTATAGTAGCTTAGCCCACCTAAATACACAATAGCTACAATACCAAGCATTTTAAAGCCAATGATTGCCAACATTAAACCCAAAACCACAACAAATATAAAAAAAACAATGCATTATAAAGTTGCAAAAAATTTATATAATGATTGCATTACATCTAAATCAATGTAATATTGTTTAATTAGAATCCTCCTTTTTCATTTTTATCATCTTCTTTGTTGAATTCAAAGTTTGTTGATCTCATGATCTTCCTCTACTTCATTATATCTACTAGTACTCAATATATCATTTCACTCGTCAATATCAATATAAGTATTCTCAAAGACATGAAAATTTATATTTTCTAACTTGGTAGAAAGAGCAACTCGATATAAATTAACTATATCATCTATTTGAAATACATCATCTCACTTAGATACTTCATTGTTATCATCTTCAATAACTTCAACTTCAACTGCTAAGTTTAGTTTTCACAATGAAAAACCAATCAACTCTATTATGATCATTTCCAAATAAAGGAGTGTATGTATAATACACTTGTTACCATTGTTTAGAAAAAATAAAAACACCATTGATGTTGCATAATCAATCTCTTTTATTTAGTTTGACCATACCATGTTGAGGATCTACGCTAATTCCTCCATCGATATTATACCATTAACATTTCTAAATAAAGCTATTATATATTGTTCACTATGATATCACAATTCAATAACCTTTTGTAACATACCATAATAATCAACATTAATTTTATTGGAAGTTGAACCCTTTACACAAACCCCAATATCAGAGCATCTCTAATGAGAGATGCTATTTAGAAGAGCCAAATTGGCAATGTGACTTTTTAAATAGTGTAAATATAGTTTTTTTTTTTTGCTTATGTGCACTCCAGTTGTAAAAAAAACCATTTAGAAGAGACAATTATATTTTAATATATTTGATACACAACTATTTTAACAATCGAATATGATCTAGTTCACTTGATAAGTCTAAAAATAACCCGAAAAATTCTCAATCAACTCAATATTAAAGAATGAAATTAAAAAGAAAAGAAAAAACAAAAAAAAAATGACCTGAGTAAATCTAGGTGAACTCGCAAAAACTCATGATACGGGTCATGAGACCAGGATAATCTCATAAAAAAACAAACTAAAAAAACACAGATGTAAAAAAAATCAAAGGAAAAAAAACTAGTGCAAAAAAAATATTATTACAATGAATAGTGATTTAACATTTTTGCAAGATATGTAGGAATAGTATTGTTTTTTTAGGGAAATGCTAAAAAAAAAAATTAGCACTCTCCTTGGAGCATGTAAAATAAGCATTAAAAAGCCAATATATATAGCTTTCTCTTATATGTTTTTTGACCCTCACCTTACTCCAGTATGAAAGATATCTCATTGATGAATTATTCATTATAACACTAGACCTTTCTTTGAGGACCTAGAGAAAGGAACTTCAGTTGACCAGCATTGCCTCTAATTTGAAAGCCTAGTTAACATTAATTAATGACCATTAATGGGTACAGTCAAAACATAAGTAAATCTTTTCTTATGAGTTATGAATTATTAAATACTTACATGTATTTTAAATCACATGGAAAATTTTTCATCATGTAATTGGAAAGTTTGATCTTCAATTTCCATAGCCTGGCCTCTTAACCATAAAAATGACCTCAACATCTTTGCATTTTTACTAAACAAAAAGAAAACTTATAGTTACTGAAATGTTAAATTTGTTTCTTCCAACAGACACCAATTATAGAAATTACAATAAAAGATCACTCTTGATCACAATGATCAAGATATAATTTGTATTTAATTGTTTCTTCGCTCATTCATACAACATAATCCTAAGAGAATTCCAAGGGTTAGATTTGAGGTATAAAGAAATGAGGGGCATTGATGTAATTACATACCCAATTGACAAGTATAAATAGGATCGGTTAAAGAAAAAAAAAAAAGAATATGAAATTAGAGAGAGAAAACCAAAATGAGAGAAAGAAAGAAAAAAGAAGAAATAATGAAAAGGGAAAAGGATTGGAGAAACTAAATGTTTAAGGTAAAATTTATGTTTTAATGTGTAATTGTGGTAATTAGCTTTGATTTTGGTTTTGTTAATGTTTAGGGTTTTGAAATTTATGTTTTAGAGTTAGATTGATGCATTAATTGAAGTGTTATAGGTTAATTTTTATGTGTTAAACTGTTATGGGTTGATTATGTTGGGTTTTGAGTTAAAAAAAATTGTCATTGTTAGGAGGCCAGTGGATCGGAAATCTAAAATCCTGATCAACCGGTTGACTAGTAGGCTTTTTGACTTTAGTTTATTGGTTGGTGAATTTCAGTTGACTGGTTTGCCTGACTAGTTTCGGTCGAATTGTTGGTAAATTTTGGTTGACTAGTTGATCAAACACAAAGGGTTAATCAGTTCTTTTTTGCTCAAAAGTTTAGGAAAAGTTTGAGATCGATCGGGTATATCTATTTCACTTTTATATTTATGTTTGGTCTCAAATCTTAGAAATGTAATCTCTTATGTTTTATGTTTCGATTCATTTTTTAGTACATCTTCTTTTATATTCAGATACTCCTAATACTCTACCTGTTAAGCATCAATGGGACTTCCATCGATATTTGCTTCTGAGTCCTAATTACTTTTGAGTCAGGTGAGTGAATAATATTCCAAACGCTAAAAGAGTAGTATAAATATTTTAATTATTAATATAAAATTGATCATGCTTCTTGGTAATTTATATATTGCTTATTATCACTTATCTATGATAAAACATGATCATTTTTTTCAAACTAATTTCTTGATATGAGCAATTGTGTTCTTATGAATTGACAACTTCTCATTTGATTGATTGTATGGGTTGAGCTTTTAAGAAATGATTATGTTTTGTTTAATTATGACCCTATGATATACTAGTCAGAATATTTATACTAACAAGGTAATGTTATTCTTTATGCACATTATAGTTCTGAACCTTAATTGATATGAGCAATTGTGTTCTTCTTAATTAACAACTTTGTATCTTTGGTTCCAAATGTTTCCCTTACACATGGGACACATGACTTAAAATAATTGATCCCAAAATTATACTCTATACTTTTGTAGGATATAGTGACACATGTAAAGGATACAAATTCTTTCATCCTAAAAGCAAGAAATTTTTTATCTCACGTCATGTCATTTTTTTATGAACAAGTCTTCCCATGTAAGTCTAGTAGCAACCCCGTGTCCATTCCTTCATCACAACATGTTATAAGTATATTTGACTTATAAGTTCCTCGTAATAACCCTATTTTTTTTTTTTTTTTTGCAAAATTCTTGTGCCAACAACACCTTCACCATGTCTAAATTCATTGCCCACAAAATCATCCATAACTTAATGTCACAATCCTCCTCTTTTGGCAACACAGACTTGATTCTTCTCACAATTCCTACTACTTTTGGTATATATACCTCGTCTACACCTTCAGAGGTTATTCCATCACAACTGCTAGTATATCAAGAGGAAGACCAATCCTCACTTGTGTTGCAAGATGACATCCATTCTTCAGTACCCGAATCATCCTCTCATTCATCCATTTATGAGTCAGAATCACCCGTACTACAACCAGCTGAGGTTGACCTTATCCATCTAACATCATCAGTAAAAGAGGGGGCACAACCTTCTTAAAGTCAACTTGTTCTATCACCACTTCCTCCCTTAACGACTACATGGTCTCAACATAGAATTTTTAAACCAAGTCCCAAATATGCCTTAAGCTCGATATACTCTCATGATGTTCCATGAAAACCATAAACGATTCAGGATGCTTTAGATCATCCAGGTTGGACAATAGCAATGAATAAAGAATTAACTACTATCCATCGAAAGCACATTAGGGTATTTGTTCCTCGTACACCTGACATGCATGTCATTGGCTTCAAATGGGTATTTCAGACAAATCTCAAACAGATTGTACATTGGATCGTCTAAAAGCACGTGTTGTCACCAAAGGCAATCACCAAATTGATGGAACAATTTTCAATTGAAACATTTTCTCCAGTAGTGAAACCATGAACCATCAACATGATAATCAATATAGCACTTGTTCACAAATGGTCCATTCCTCAACTTGACATAAAAAATGCATGAATGCATCTCAAAAGATATATTTATGGAGCAATGACTATTTATGGAACAATGACCAGGAATGGCTTAACCCTAACACCCAAAGCATGTTTGCTCGCTTCAATATGCATTGCACTTCACTTCTAGCATTGCACTTGATTTTTTGCTTTCTCAATGTAGATTGTACAGGGTGTCTTACCACTAGAGATCAACCATTGGTTAATGCATCTTTTTTGGCAACAATCTCTTATCCTAGTGTGCAAAGTGAAAGTTTTTTAAGTGTTTGAGTGTTTAAATGAAGAGAGAATGTAAAAGTGAATTAAACCAGCAACTTATTTCTACTATTTTATTAAGAATGAAAGGAATAGATTGCTTGATAGTCATAACAATATTTACATTTATATAGAAATAAAAAAAACTGAAATGCTAACTTATAGCAATATATCATGCCATGATCTGTTAACAAACTAATAGACTAACAATCTCTTAGAGACTAGGAAAACTCTTTATTATTGTAGAAAATAAGAAGAAAAAAAGAAGAAATAAACAGAGTCTTTAACAGCAATCTTGAAGAAAACTTCAACACTCATCCTTGCTTTAAAAGCTACATACTCCTATCATTTGTCTTAGAAACTCAAATATGCTTACTGGAAGTGGTTTAGTAAATAAATCTGCTAATTGATCTTTAAACCTGCAGTAAATCAACTTAACATCACCATTTCTCTGCACCTCACGTAAAATATAAAGTTTGATGTTAAAGTGTTTGGTTTTTCCATGAAACACTGGATTGTGAGAGATTGATATGGTTGTTTGATTGTCAACTGAGATTTTTGTTGCTTCTTCTTCCTCCACGTGCAAATCACGTAATACTTCTGAAGCCATAGTGCTTGATTTACTATTGTTGTGGCTACAATGAACTCTGCCTCTACAGTAGATCGTGCTACAATATCTTGCTTCTTGGATGACAACAAAAATATTGTTGATCCTAGATTAAAACAGAATTTAGAAGTGCTTTTCATGTCATCAATGAATCCACCACAATCACTATCAGAGAAACTAAGCAATCTTAACTCTTCACACTTTAAAATTTTAACACCAAAACTGCATGCCCCTTTGATGTATCTCAGAATTCTTTTGGCTTCTCTCATATGTATTTCACTTGGAAAATGCATAAAACAGGATAGAAGGCTTGTTACATGAAGTATATCAGGTTTGGTTGTTGTTAGATATAGCAAACAACCAATCAAGCTTTTGAAATTTTTATCATCAACTTTGGCAGTTCCATCTTCTTTGATGAATTTGTCTTTTTGATTCATTAGAGTAGCTATTGATTTGCAATTCTTCATATGCTCATGATTTCCTTTGAATATTTCTTATGATAGATGAATATTCTTTTTTGGTTCGCTTGATTTCCATTCCCAGAAAAAAAAAAAAAAAAAAAAACAAAACTCATAAGACCAAGATCGGTCATTTTAAAAACTTACATCATATTCTGCTTGAATTCTTCAACCTGTTGTGTATTGCTTCCCATCACTAAAAGATCATCAACATAGATTGATATTATAAGAACATCATTATGAATCTTTTTCACATAAAGAGTTGCTTCATATAAGCTTTTCTGAAAGCTAGAACTTGTCAAATAGTCATCAATTCTAGCATACCAGGCTCTAGGTGCTTGCTTCAACCCATAAAGAGCCTTCTTTACCATATAAACTTTGTCTTCTTTTCCTTGAATCACAAACTCAGCTGGCTGTTTAACATAAATTTCATCTTGTAGAATGCCATTTAAGAAAGCTGATTTAACATCTAACTGGAATACTTTCCAGTTCTTGTGTGAGCAATAGCAAACAAAAATCTAATGGTGTCCATACTTGCTACAATTGCAAATGTATATGAATAATCAACACCATAAATTTGAGCATACCCCTTAACAACCAGCCTAGCTTTATGTTTGTTGATGGTGTTGTCTGCATTCAGTTTGGTCCTGAATATCCACTTCACACCAATGATATTTTTGACTGGTGGTCTGTCAACTAGTTCCCATGTGCAGTTCTTTTCAATCATGGATATCTCCTCTTGCATTACTTTCTGCCATTCTAGGTTCGGTTAAGCTTCTTTATAGCCTTCTGGTTCGCAGACTGCTATATTACTCCTTTGATAAATGTCCTCAAGAGATTGGGTGCCTCTAATTGGTGAATTATTAAATGATTCAGCCTACAATTGAGGTTTAATTTGATTTGCAAGCAGCTCATTTCTTTGTGAGTCTCCCAAGCCCTATTGTTCTTCTTCATGGAAATGAACATACCTGGTAATGGCCATTTTCTAAGTCTGAGGATGGTATACTTTGTAAGCTTTAGAAACAGTACTATAAGCAATAAAGATACCCAGCATAGCCTTCTTATCAAGCTTGTCCCTCTTGATCTGTGGAACATGAACAAAACATATACTGCTAAAGATTTTAAGAAAGCTTAGTGAAGTTTTGTAATTATACAGAACTTCAAAAGGTGTCTTTTCTTCCAACAATTTTGTTGGAAATCAATTTTAAAGAAAAACGGTTGTGCTAGCTGCTTCTACCCAAAACGTCTTTGGCAAATTCTTTTCATGTAGTATGCATCTAACCATCTCCATAATGTATTGGTTTCTCCTCTCACTAACTCCATTTTGTTATGGAGTGTAAAGAGTAGTGAGTTGATGTTCAATGCCATCATCTTCACGGTAAAGATTAAATTTTGATGAAGTATATTCTTTACCATTATATAAACGAATGGCTTGAATTCTGCAACTGCTTTGATTCTCCACATTCTTCTTGAATCTCCAAAAAATCCTGGCAACTTCTTACTTGAATTTCATAAAGAAAATCCAACACATTCTAGTGAAATCATCAATAAAAAGAATGTAATATCGACTACCTTCTAGTGAAGGAGTGCTTAGAGGACCGGCAACATTAGTATGAATTAATTGAAGCTTTTGTGTAGACCTCCAAGTTGATTTTGGAAATGATTTCTCATTTTGCTTACCAAACTGAAAAGCATTACAATTTGGTAAGGGATTAGTGAATGGAGGCACACCTTTTACAGCATCATGCTTTTTTATATTGAGCATTCGTTGTTGATGACAATGTCCCAACCTCTTATGCCATACTTCTATGTCATTTAGCTTTGTTGAAAAAGTTGTGTGCTACTCCTCAAACAGTAGAAATGAAAAACTTTTGCCTCTTATCCTGGCTTGCAATATTTTTTATCTAACAACATCAAAGATATAACAAAATTGATTTTCAAAAATTACTTTCATACCTTTCTCTATTAATTGCCCAACACTTAACAAATTCTAATCTATATCAAGTACATAGAGAACATCAAAAATTGTTTTTGTACCTAAGTTTGTTGTGATGGCAACTGTCCCTTTTCCTTTAGCTGCTATATAGTCACCATTGCCAATTCTAACTTTAACAACTTTAGTAGATTACAAATTTCTGAAGAGACCTAGATCAAAAGTCATGTGGTTTGTGCAACCACTATCAATTAGTCAGTGATCTGAGGAGGTTTGAACTGAAAAACACATGGCTACAAACATCTGATCTACATCATCTTGATTGGGGACTTGCGCATCTTCTTCTTATTTCTGAGGTTTTGTCCTGCAGATAATTGCTTCATGTCCCATTTGGTTACATTTGCTACACCTTACACCAGGTCTCTTCCAACACTTGTATGGTGGATGACCTATCTTGTTACAATGTTTACATGGTGGAAACTTTCTCTTAAGAAATTTTCTTTTGCTTTGAAATTGACTGGCAGTAATCTTGTTGTTGTTTGAAGCCTGGTTTTTTTTTTTTTTTTTTAAGAACTTCTTTTCATAATCAGGATACTTGGCTTGTAAAGCACCTCATGTAACACAGTCTTGTCTCATAAGTCTTCTTTACTCCTGAGCTTATAAGGCATTTAAAATTTCTGCCAATGTAATTTTTGACAAATCTTTTGTATTCTCTAATGTAGTAATTGAAGCTTCATATTTTTCTAGTACTATAACCAGAATTTTTTCAACAATCCTAGAGTCTGTAAATGATGTTCCCAGCAAGCTAACTATGTTTACAATTCCAAACAATCTATCTGAGTATTCTTTTATAGTCTCAGGTTCCTTTATTATTTGCAGCTCAAACTCTCGTATGAAGTTGAGACTTTGCATTCCACAAATTCGTTCATCTCCTACATATTCCTTCTTCAAATAATCTCAAACATCTTTCGTTGATTTAAGAGACATAATTTTGGTGAAAATGGTTGTTGAAACAGCAGCAAACAAGCATGCTTTTGCTTTTGATTTCCATGTTTTTCTTTCTTTGTGATTTTTGATCTGAGCCACAGTTGGATTGTTTGGCAGCGGATGAACTTCATAATCTTCTTCCACGACTTCCCATAAATCTAAAGTCTCCAAAAACATCTCCATTCTCATTGCCCAGAGTTGATAGTTTCTCCATTAAAGATAGGAGAAGAGATGTGAGAAAAACTTGCTTCAGTCTCAATTACAGGTCCCTCAAGAAAATCGCTCTGATATCAATTGAAAGTGTTTTAAGTGTTTGAGTGTTTAAATGTAGAGATAACGTAGAAGTGAATTAAACTAGCAACTTATTGCTACTGTTTTATTAAAAATAAAAGGAATAAATAACTTGATAGTCACACCAATCTTTACATTTATATAGAAATAAAACAAATTGAAATGCTAACTTATAGAAATGTATCATGCCATTATCTGTTAACAAACTAACAGATTAACAATCTTCTAGAGACTAGATTATTGAATGTTGGAAAGGAGACGTGCAGCCATCAGGAATTCAAAGTCCTTAAGATTATTATTTTGATAAAAACAGTAAAAAAAAAAATTAAAGAAGAAATGCATGTATTAAGATAATTAATACCCCAGATTTTGACTAATTAGAAATCTAGAATGTTTTGTGGTCAGTTTGGTTCATTAAATCAACATGGAATTTAGTGTTAGGTAGTTGCTTTGTGGGAGTGCTTAGACATTAAGGGAGAAATCATTTTAAAGTGGAGAAAATATGTCATTACTTTTCAAATGCTTAAAATAAGATACATGCTCAGAACTTTTCCAAAGTCAACTTGAGCCAACAATCAGCAAATGAATATAATAAAAATTTCAAAATAGTAAAATAAACAAAGATAGAGAACTGCGGTTTTAACTTTTATCTATACGTAGAAGAAACGGAGCCTAAGATCCAATTGTCATGCCCCAACCCCAGATCCTTAACACCAGCATTAATAGAACAAGTTGTTTGATCATAACAATTAAAATGTTTCAGGAAGATGATGAGAAAATCCTCAAAATTTACTGATGGAAAAGAGAAACTAGATACATTCAGTATTTCGGTAAAGATCATTACAGGAAAGGATGTGTTCTTATCCGACACCCTTCTTTTGTCAAGTGATGTTCTACCGCGGTTCAAACACTGTAAAGCTGATGTTATTCCTAGAAGCTGATCTTATACTGCTTGATGAAGTTTCTTGTTCAGAGAAACTTCTCTCTGTGTAAAAACCAGGCTGTTTTGGCTGAGGCAATGAGATCTCACTGCTCAACATTACAACCACAGTTGACATGCTTGGCCTGTCTTCCGGTCGTTGTTGCACGCATAGAAGACCGACCTGAATGCATCTTATAACTTCAGACAAAGAGGAAGAGTCATCAATCTTTTTATTCATGAGCTCCAGTGGCCTCCCTTCATTCCAAAGTCTCCATGCCTGCACATGTACAATTCCGAAGAATAAGTTCTTATAGATGGAATTGAGCCAATTCGGCAACAAAGTAAAGGTCATGAGATTGCAAGAAAAAGTGATCAAAACTACAAAAATTTTACGCCATTATGTATGTTGAGGTCTTAGCAGAAGAGGAAATGCAACTTTACATGTTGCATGCATGTCATTCTTTATACTTACATGTCCAAGAAGGTTATGGTTGTGATCAGGGTGGAAAAATCCTCTGTTTTTCTTCGCACTCACTATCTCAAGTACTAAAACGCCAAAGCTAAAGACATCAGATTTGATTGAGAAGAGCCCATCGACCGCATACTCGGGAGACATATAGCCGCTGAAAACAACATTGAAAAGTAAAATTACACTTCATTTTCTTTCTTGGCTTTGGAAAATTTTGCAGAAATGAAGAGGAAGACAGAAGAACTAAAAAAAACGAAGTCCCAGTACACATACTATGTTCCAACAATCCTACTAGTATTCGCCTCTATTTGATCTCCCCCGAATGTTCTGGCCATGCCGAAGTCTGAAATTTTAGGGTTCATAGAATCATCTAGAAGCACATTGCTGGCCTTGAGATCCCTATGTATAATCCTCAATCTAGAGTCTTGGTGAAGATAAAGAAGCCCTCTGGCAATGCCACCAATTATGTTGAGGCGTGCTTGCCAATCAAGTATGTTTGTATTTGTTTGATCTGAAAAATTCCTCTGCAAAGTTAGTCAAATCATGACTTCTTGAAAATGTAATCCTGGGATAAGAAACAAATGTATCGAGATGTTTATAGCAGAACAAACCGAATATAAAGTTGTCCAAGCTTTTATTAGGCATGTACTCATAGATCAAAATTCTTTCATTTCCTTCGATGCAACAACCAAGAAGCTTGACAAGGTTGCGGTGCTGAAGCTTTGCAATCAATATAACTTCATTTTTGAACTCTGTTAGTCCTTGTCCAGAATCCTTTGAAAGCCTTTTCACCGCTATTTCTTGTCCGTCGCTCAATGTTCCCTGAATGATCAGCAAAAGTCAACAAACCCTCTCGTGAATTAACTTGTATTAGCAGAATATTGCGATTTTACCTTGTATACAGATCCAAAACCACCTTCTCCCAGTTTGTTTTTGAATGAAAAGCAATCTGTGGCGTATTCTATGGTGGTAAAATCGAACGCCGGTAACTCCATGCCATCGTTCCTATCGCTTTCATCCTTGTAATTCTCAATGCGGATGCTTGGCGTGAAGGCTAAATAGTTCATGATTAGTTAGCCATTAACAGATAAATTATTTGAAACAAGAATATTTAAATCTCTAAATAGATCCAGTATCCACAGTCAAGCAACAACTGATTTTGTTTTCTGATTGGCATCTGATCACATTCAATCCTTGGTTGCACACTAATTCTGTTTAACTCAACAGCAAAATTAACAGCATTTTTTTTTATGGAGCTATTATTATACCTTGTCTTCTAGGATTCCTTCTCCTCATGAACAGGATCAATCCTAGTAAAAGCACGACCACAGAAGGTATTAATATGCCAACAATGATTCTCCTAAGCTTCCTCCTGCTCGAACTTCTTTTCTTTTCATAACTACCTGAAAGATTGGGAAGACTAGTGAGTAGACAGCCTGACAAGTTCGAATATAAGCTGTGTCACTGGATGACTCTGAACTTGCAAAATCGATCTCTTTCAACATCGTTTCTAATTAGTTTCAGATATTCACATCATAAGTAATTCGAAAGAAGAAAATGAAGCAAAAGAAGAAAAACCTAAAACATGAAGAAGGAAGGAAGCATACGTAGTTCTGAAGCAGCCATTCGTATGTAGAGATCTTCCCCACCCTGCGGTAGTTGTTTAGTGTCCTTGAGCTCACTGAACCAAAGGTAGCAGCCACTTCCTCCTCCTCTAATATCTGAATTTGAGTAGGCCACACACGAACAGTTTGAAAGGCACATATCCCCACATTCATTTAGGCTCATGCTAGTGTTCACCCAGGAATCAGACATGTCTGGCAATTTGACACCAGTGTGCTTCAGAAATCCATCTCCATTATTACAACCTAATTGAGTTCGTCTAACACAACCACCAGACCAATCTTGACTGTTCCATCTGTCAGGAGTCTTGGGTACGAAACTTTCCAAGCAAGAACAAACAGCTTGGTCATTGATGCTGCAGATACCATTGACACCACACAAGGTGTAAGTGTCACACTGATCGATCTGCACTACAGAGTAAGGTGCCCAAAGATTCGTTTGAGGTATCCATGTGAGGCGCTGTGGTATGCCTGCTGGACTTATCACCAACCTTGATGGAATTGAACTGTTTAGAAGATCAAACCTGTAATAGGACTCATTGGCAGTTGAAACAAATTGTTCTCTGTACACAGTATTCGATACCGTGTCAGGGACT
The DNA here is from genome assembly GCF_005239225.2 of Populus alba. Lineage (NCBI taxonomy): Eukaryota > Viridiplantae > Streptophyta > Magnoliopsida > Malpighiales > Salicaceae > Populus > Populus alba. Next base: position 46,609,873 of record NC_133284.1, on the reverse strand, counting down.
CCCCCCCAACGGAAACCATTCCAGGTACCGGTTCTAAACAGAATTGCAAGCCCCCTCATAAGCAGCATTTGGCTATATCCACGACCACGAGGATCCAACCGAAATGCAAAATCACCTCGAGCAGGATCATCTGAACTCTTCCAAGGTGATATATACCTATCAAGACCAGTCACCAAATTTTTTCCCCACTTCATCCCTGGAAGTAAGGTTTCACTCGGATAATCAAAACTCTGCCACAAAAAGTTATCCGGGTTGCTGTCATTCCCATCTTTTACAGCAAGATTTCCCGAATCCAAGAGCTGTACAACAGGGTTCTGGGCAGTTCTTGAGACATTAGATGACCAAACAGCATAATTAGTGCTATTGAACAGCACAAGAACTCCTTGAGCAGTTACATTTAACACTCCTAGCCGATCCACGATTGGTTTTTCTCTGTTGGCCACCCATACAGAAGTTCCAGGGGTTGTTTGTTTGTACCATATCCCCAGGTACCTATTATTTGAACTACCTGGGCTAAAAAATCCCAGTTCAAAATTTCCCTCAGCTGAAACCAAAGTTTCTCCATCTCTTATCGACTGACCAGGGGTAAGAGTCGCCGATATGGCAGAGATTCTTACAGGGGAAATCAAAAGAAAGATGCAAACAAAGACAACTCTAAATCTTTCCATAGATTTTCCCAGTAGGTTTGTTCATTTTCTTCCAACCTTTTCTATTGTACACATGATAAGGACTAGGACATAGACCAACTAAGCTTTCACCTAGAAATATCCTAGTGTATTTTACACAACTTGCAATGTAATATACCTTTTCCCTTTTAAGGAACAGCTAAACCTGGCCTCATCATGAACACTAAAATCATTATGCTGAAAAATGCAAGACAAAAACACGGTTTCTGCGCCCCATAGATTGACTTGACCATCAATATGTCAGAAATATATTACTCTTCCCTGTAATGTTAACGAAGCATATAATCATACATTGACTATTATATATGTTGAAATTCAAACTTCTTGCACCAGGTTTCCTTATTGACCCGATACCTCAAGCTGAAATTCCAGACTAGATAGCGGAGACACAAGACATCCGATAAAAGAGTTGATATAAAAAACAAGTTTTCCTCTTGTATTAATTCCATGGGATGAGTTCTGTTGCTTAACAAATTAAGGATGATGATGTTAGCAGTTGCTACCCGCCATAAAATACTTTTCTATTGCTTGTTAGGATAATAAAAAACTCGGTGTCTGCAGCCGACCATAGGCTTGTGGCATAGTCTGCAAAGTCTTGTTTTGACATTTTCAACGCTTTCCTGCAAGCAATGATTAGGGTTGTGACTGTAGAAATTTTATTGTACTCTATTGATAGCTACATAACTACAGAAATTACTCAATTAATCTATTAATAATTTGTGTGGTGGATGGCCTACCTACCCTATTTGTTCAATTAAAAATAATTTTATTATTTCTATATAGAGATATAAAAAACAATTGTAATGCTGTATAAAAAAATTATAAATTCTTCGTACAAACATACATGATAATTATTATTTTTTATATAGGAATCAATCATTTAAAATTGATGAGATTCATAGTTATCACTTATTGGCTGGCACGTCAATTTACATAGAATGTGTAATATAAAACATTTATTTTAAAATCTTCTTTTTTTCATTTTCTTTGTTGTTTAGATTTTTTTTTTTTTTTCTTTCCTTCTCTGAAGGGAACATGGAAAATTAACTGGAGGGGGTGGTCCGAATCAAATGACAGTCCCTCCCAATGCACATTTCCAACTAGGCGGGCCTTCAATTCTTAAGTCTTTTGAAAACCTAATATCTTACTGCATTAACGGTTATGTCAAGATTGTCAATTTTATTTTGTTTTGTCTGAAATAGAAGAAATATTATATATCAATTTAAAAAATAAAATAAAATGGAATAATTTTCATTTCATTTTAAATCTCGATCCGTTCCGGATTTTTCGGCTAAATTTTAACTGGAACGTTCCGGTTTTATTTCACATGTTTCATTCCATTCTTGAAAAGCCATTGAATCAAATTGAACCGTATTCAATTTAATTAATTAAATCACCCAAGTATTTCCAATAACAATGATATTAATAATAATATTAAAAATTATTATTACTATTTTCATTAACAATGATATTATTTTTTAAAAAAATTAGATTTATCACTAATATATATGATTTATATTCGTGTTGTTTTTTTCATGTTTATACTTTGTAGGAATTTGAGCAAAACAAGAGATGCTTTACATTTCATTAACCTTGATAACATTGACCTAACTTTATATTTAAAATATTTATGTTAAAAACATTTTAGTTTCATAATATTTTGATATTTTATTTAAGTTAAAGATCTGTTTAATCTTGACTATTTAGAAATATTTTAAATTTTAAAATTATATTTATTTGCCATTATGTTTGTATTGCATAATTTATTTACATAATTTATAATTAATTTATCTTGAATTTGAATTATGTTTGTTGGATATATATATATATATATATATAAAGTACAACCTCGAAATAGCACGCCAAAATACTTTGAAACTGAAACATTCCATTCCAATTAATAAAATGAAACATCTACCAAAATAGAATTGGCAACCTTATTTCATGCACCTGACTTGTGCCATGCTATGGAATTAGGCCTTGAATACTTTAAAGGTGATGTCTGAGATATATAGCCAAATTATTGTTTTTAAAATTTTTTAAAAAATATATACATATATATATTAAAAAAAATATTTTTATATTTATTTTTTATATCCTTACATTAAAATAATTTAAAAACACTAAAAAAAATATTAAGTTTTTTAAAAACAATTCAATTAAAGCACTGTCCCCAGATTAATTTTACTGCACTTTTTTCTACCCGAAATTACAATTGCAAATGCAAATGCAATCAGGAACTTATTAATTCCAGGAAATAAATAAAGAGATTTTTTAAAATGATTCAAAAATATTTTTAAAAAAATAATTTTTAAAGAAATTCAAGTTAAAACATTATCCCAAATATAGACTAAGAATCTAATTTTACTACACTTGTTCCTACCAGAAAGAAATTACGACTGCAAAATGAAATTCAGGAACCTGTTAATTTCAGGAAATAAATAAAGTGGTTTTCAAATTATTCAAAAACAATAAAAAATTAATTTAAAGAAAAAAATTAATTTTTAAAAAAAAAGTTCCAGTTAAAACACTATCCCAAATAGAGACTAAGAATCTAATTTTACTGCACTTTTTCCTACCAGACTGCAAATGCAATCCAGGAACCTATTAATTTCAGGAAACAAATAAAGTGGTTTTCAACCAAAGAAATGAAATCAAACAGTTTGCACAGCAGAATCTGAAAAAGAAAATAGAAAATGGAAATGATATCAAATTAGGAATTTCGGCACAAAAACATCTCTAGGGTACACTAATACACACATCATGCTAAAACATTTCTCAGTTCAATAAAAGATGTTTGCACAAGAAACATCTCCATTAGTCTAGCAAGCGATGATCTTCTACCGTGGTCCCAGAAATGAAACAGTGATTTCATTTGTGCAAAATGATTTTTGGTTGCTTGTTGAAGACTCTAATTCAGGTAGATTCCTTTCTGTGAAAAAACCAGGTTGCTTTGGTTGAGGCAACGAAATCCCACTGCTCAACATTACAATCACAGATGACATGTTTGGTCTGTCTTCAGGTCGTTTCTGAACACATAAAAGGCCGACATGAATGCATCTTATAATTTCAGATAAAGTAGAAGAATCTTGTTCTGGTTCATTGATTAGCTCCAGAGGCCTCCCTTCATTCCATAATCTCCATGCCTGCAAAACATCAAAACCAGTTTGTTAGACTGATCTTAAACACTTCAAGCTTCTTCTTCTACTTTTTCTAAACTTCATTTATTGTAACTCACATGTCCAAGAAGGTTGTGGTGATGATCAGGATGGTTAAAACCTCTGTTTTTCTTCCCACTGACGATCTCAAGTACTAAAACACCGAAGCTGAAGACATCTGATTTAACTGAGAAGAGCCCATCAACTGCGTATTCAGGAGACATATAGCCACTGAAAAAGAAGAAAGAAAAACAGGAAGTAGAGTGCAAATTAGCATTTCCTGTTTTACATTTGGTGACAAAAAGAGGTGTTTATATCAGCACAGAATAAGATATCTGCAGAAAAAAATAATGTCTGCATATACTCACTATGTTCCCACAATTTTGTTTGTGTTGGCCTCTGTTTGATCTCCACCAAATGTTCTGGCCATACCAAAATCTGCAATTTTCGGGTTCATATCATTATCTAGTAGCACATTGCCGGCCTTGAGATCCCTATGGATAATCCTCAACCTAGAGTCTTGATGAAGATAAAGAAGCCCTCTAGCAATTCCGCCAACAATATTGATCCAAATGCGCCAATCTGATGAATTTCTAGTTTTTTTATCTGATCAATCCCTTTACAATGTTAGTTCGATGTTGTATTAAATTTATAAAAAAATGTAATTCCAAGAGAATAATTAAATATCCGAGTTTATAGTAGAGCAGACCGAAAATGAAGTAGTCCAAGCTTTTATTCGGCATGTATTCATAAATTAATATTCTTTCATCTCCCTCAATACAGCAACCAAGAAGCTTTACAAGATTGCGATGCTGGAGTTTAGCAATCAATATAACTTCATTTTTGAACTCTGTAAGCCCTTGTCCTGAATTCTTTGAGAGCCTCTTCACTGCTACTTCTTGCCCTTCTATCAACGTTCCCTGCAAATCATCATAACAAAGTTACTACAACCTGCTATGAATGACTGCACTTAGAACTAGAAGACACTGTAACTTTTACCTTGTATACAGATCCAAAACCACCTTCTCCCAGCTTATTCCGGATTGAAAAGTAATCTGTGGCATTTGCTATAGTGCTAAGATCAAATGTTGGCAACTCCATGTCTTCTTTCCTCTGATCTTCATCTTCGTAATTCTGCAGGTGGCTGGTTTTCATGTTTGCTAAATAGTTGGAGATTCATTAGGCCTTGGCAGATCAACTATTTCAGAGAAAAGATTCTTAACTCTATGTGCATATAATCACAGTGAAGCAGTGACTTTATTTATTTGTTTGTATTTGTTTTTTTTTTTCCCCGAAGGGTAAGGGTTATCCTTAGCTTGGGCATCAACAAAGACTACATCCCTTCCCTGGGGGCGCCACCCCCACATCAACTTGCTGGCCTCAAGATTGGAATCCAAGAAGTTGAGGAAGGGAGCGTAGCTCCTTAACCACCAGGTCCTTTGGGATTAATTTTTTTGTATTTGTTATTTATAATATCTTCCATTTCCTGTCTGAAAATACTGTCCAGTTTATACAACACAAATAAATATATAAAAAAAAATTTGATTGAGATAATTTACCTTGCTTTCTAAGTTTCTTTCTCCTTGCATACAGGATAAATGCTAGTACGAGGACTCCCACGATGGTAATTATGGTGCCAACTATTATTCCCACTTGCTTCTTGTCGGAGCTTCTGTTTTTTTCAATATTATCTGTTTCATATAAAGAACTTCAAATTAAAACATTTTATGAAAGTGTGAATGGAATAAGTAGTAGTAAAAGTAGTAGCAGAGCGGAGGCAGAAGAAGAAGAAGTACACATCTCCGAAGCAGCTATTCGTATATAGAGATCTTGCCCGCCTGTAGTGAGTTCTCTTGTGTCAATCAGCTCGTCGAACCAAAGCAAGCAGCCCCTCCCTCCTCCTCTAATATCTGAATTTGCATAAGCCACACAGGAGCAGTTCTTCAAACATAAATCCTCACATTCCTTGAGGGCTTTGCTAGTATCCTCCCAGGATTTGATCATGTCTGGCAATTTCACTCCCCCGTGCGGCAGAAATCGATCTCCTTTATCGCAGTCTAGTTTAGTCCTTCTAACACATCCGTCAGACCACTCTTGTATACTCCAATCTTTTGGAGATTTGGGTATGAACCCTTCCAAGCATGCACAAACAGGTTGTTTATTGACGTTGCAACTTCCATAGGCACCACACAAAGCATAATCATCACACTGGTCGAGAAGAACTGCAGAGAAACGAGCCCAACTATTTGTTCGAGTGATCCATGTGAAGCGCTGTGCTATACCTGAACTGCTCATCACAATTCTGGATGCGACTGAACTGTTTATCAGATCAAACTTGTAATACATCTCTGTTGCAGTTGAAACGAATCCATATGTGTATAACATATTAGGTTCCAGTTGAGGAGTTCCTGTCCATCTGTAGCCATTCCATGTTCCTGTTCGATAAAGTATTGTAGGCCCTCTCATAAGCAACATTTGTGCATTCCCTCGAGGATCTATACGGAATGTGAATTCTCCTTGAGCAGGGTCATTTGAACTCTTCCATGATGATAAATACCTATCAAGACCAGTTACCGTATTTCTTCCCCACTTCATGCCTGGAAGTAAGGTGTCACCTGGATAATCAAAACTCTGCCACAAAAAGTTCTCCGAGTTGTCATTTATGTCTTTTACGACAAGATTGCCAGAATCCAGGAGCTTCATGACTGGGTTCTGGGCAGTTCTGGAAGCATTGGAAGACCAAATAGCATCCTTGGAGCTATTAAGAAGACTAAGAATGCCTTGGCCAGTGATAATCAAAGCTCCTGAGCTATCGTTGAGTGGTGTTTCTCTGTTGGCTACCCAAACAACAGTCCCAGCAGATATTTTTTGGTACCATATCCCCACGTATCGACCTTTTGAAATACCTGGACTAAAAAATCCCAGTTCAAAACTTCCATCTGCTGAGACTAAAAGATCTCCATCTCGAATGGACTGACCAGGAGTAAGAGTATCTGTAGATGCTCTTATGGCAGAAATCAATAGAAATGTATGAACAAAGAGAATTCTAAAGCCAGATATTGATTTTCCCATGCTCTTGCTTCTTATTATATTATTACAGGCATCTTGTACGGAAGAGTAGAAGAGCAGGCAAGGCCATGGGGTCAGGTAAGAAAGGATATAGAGTGCGTCTTCGTAGTTAGACTTGGCACAAGTATTTGATAATTAATATTTCCAAATTTTCCGGAGGAATTGCAGTTTGTCAATGATCAATATACCCTTACCAATTTTCCAGGGCCAAAGAGTCATTTGTTCTAGCAGTCAACATGATTTAAAATATCTGGGATTCCTTAACAAGCTTGGAAATAATTAAGAATTGTTAACATCATTGAAGACATTTCCGTCCATGCTACTAGGGACCATACACATTAACAGCGAACCTGTTATAATGAGGTTCCCAGAATTATACGACACCTAAATTTCCAGAAAGAAAAGTCCAATAATTAATTCATCATCTTTCCATAGGTGTATTTTGATCTCATGTGGATCACTGGTATCAACCTTGCTGCCAGGCATGAAAGCTCATAATGCATGATTGTAGAGGTGAGTATTTTCATTTCGGTATAGTTTTTGATAAAAAAAATAAAAAAAAATAAAAAAAAACCAATTCAGGTTTAGTTCGGTTCAATTTTTTAAAGAGAATAATCAACAAGACCTATTTGTTTTTTAGTGAGTTTGTTGGGGTTTTAATTTTAGATATTCAATAACATATATAAATACAATCACAGAAACAAAATAAAAAAGTTGAAGAAGATTTGAACTTATTCAAACATCTTTTATATTATAAAAAATTATTTTATAAAAAACATATTCATGAGGGTTGATTTTTATTAAGAAATCATATTATAAAAAACATTTTTTTATATTGTTAATGAGGATTCGGTTCAATTCAATTAATTTTAGAAGCCTTAAACAGAAATCGAACCAAACTCGGTCCCGTTTGTTTACTGGAAAGCAGTTTTCTTTTGGAAAGTAAATTATTTTCTGATGTTTGGTAATATAATGAAAAATAAGTTAAAAAACACTTTCCAATAGTTGGTTATATCATAAAAAATGAACTGAAAAATAACTTATTAATGTTTTTTTTTTCAAATTTAATAAAATAATGATGAACAAATCTTACAAATTAATAAGTTGAATGAGAATGAAATTGAAAAAAAATATAATTTCTCAAATAAAATAAATAATAATCAAAATAATAGAGATGATCAAATCTAAAAAATAAAAAAAATAATAAAAGATGAAGAAATTAAAGTAATAATAATTAATATTTCATAAATTATTTCAAATAAAATAAGTAACAATCAAAAGAATGAGGACCAAATTTGATAGATAAAAAAATTCAATTAAAAAATGATAAGGGAAAAGCAAATAACAATTATAAAAATGAGGACTAAAATTAATATAAAAATTAAATTCTAAGGGATGAAATTAAAAAATAAATATTCAAAACAATATAAATATATATAGCAATCAAAAGTTTGAGGACCAAATTTGATATAATCAGCAAATAATATGATATTTTTAAATTTTTCACAAGTTCCGAAAAGTGTTTTCCGCCCAAATAAAAGGAAAACACTTTCCTGAAAACCAAGCTAAATTTTCATTTGACTTGAAAGAGTTTTCTGTTGACCAACTTTTCTAATAGCAAACAAACATAAGAAAGTTTGGAAAGAATTTTTCCGGAAACTACTTTTCTAGAAACAAATGTAGCCCTAATTTTTTTTTCCTGATTGATTTTTTTAGTTTTGTTTTTCAATTTAGTTTTTTTTGTTATTCTTTTTAGTTTTCTCAATTTAATCAATTTTTTACTTATTTCTACGTGATTGTTTGAGCCTTTCCACGACTTGTTAATAGTTTGACAAGATGATTAGACTTGGCTACTAGTTGATGAGTTTACGAAGTGACTTGCACGCTTTCCTACAGAAAACAAGTTTTCTATGGAAATAAAAGACCCTCCAACGTTTAAGTTATTAGGTGTAGGAGATGAATAATGTATGGAACAAGAGATGTAGCAAAGTGTATATAGGAGGGGGAAAGTGCGCAAGAGTATACTTAGGAGGGGAGTGGTGTGTGTAGGTTGTAAGCTAAGTTGTTATTATTGGATTTACCAAAACTTGTAGACACAAGGAAAAAAGTAATTTAAAGTAGGGGTGAGCATTTTTGGTTCGGTTCGGTTTTGAACTGAAAAAAACAACCAAACTGGTTCTCTCTTTTTTAAAAAAAAAAAAAACCAAAACCGAGTCAAACCGACCGGTTTCGATCCTGTCCGGTTCAGTTTTTCATTTCAAAAAACCGAGACAACCTATATGCAAACGAATTAAAAGCCAAAAACCAACACCATTGATTTCATTCCAAATCCAAAACTCTGCTATAAATCAAAACCCAAAATTTCTTGCAAAATAAACATGGTTTTTCCTATATTTTTCAAATACTCAAATGCTAAAAATCCAAACCTGATTTTTTAAAATCAAAACCCCAAATCTTCTTATACAAATAAATCTTATCTTCCCTGCAATTAAAAGAAAATCCAGAAGCAAAAAAACAAAACCCATGTTTTTATATATAAAAAAAATCAAAACTCAAACCAGTTCTATATCAGGGGGAGGGAGAGGGGGAGGGAGAGAAAGAGGTGAGAGGGGGCTGCTGGGAGGGAGAGGGAGAGAAAGAGGGAGAGGGGGCTGCGGCTAGGGTTACTGGAGAGGGAGAGAAAGAGGGAGAGGGAGAGGGGGAGGGGAGAGGGGGCTGCTGGGAGGGGGAGGGGGAGAGGAGAGGGGGTTGCGGCTAGGGTTGGAGAGAAAGAGTGAGAGGAGGGGATAATTTTTCTATTTATAGTGCTTTTTTTTTAATCGGTTCGGTTCGGTCCGAGTTAACCGGTTCCTGCATTACAAAATCAAAAACCGAACCGAACCGGGATTTTTTCTAACTATTCTAATCGGGTTTTTTTTCGGTTCGGTTTTTTCGGTTAATTTTTTCTCGGTTTATTCGGTTTTCTGGTATTTTTGCACACCCCTAATTTAAAGTGTGTTATTTTAGAGTTTCAAAGATCATGTTAAACAATCAAAGTTGTTTAGGGTCTAATTAAAAATTACTTAAAGTTCAGATTTTTTTTTATAATGTTTGATTAACTTCTTCAAAACTAAGTTATTACAAATTACAAGTATTTCAAGTGTCAAACCTCTAATAATAATATATGCAAATCTTATAGAACCCTTTTAAAAGAGAAAGAGATCGTTATGTCTTAAATGCTATTTGTTTCTTTTCTCTACTCTAGCTATCTATATAGGTGGACTATATATATATATATATATATATATATATATATATATATATATATATATGTTATATGTAGAAAATATGAGGTGTAACATTCTCTTTATAGGAAAAACTTGGTAACTCTATAAATGGTAAAATATCACTTTGTCCTCTCAATAATATTACATATTATTTCAAGATAGTTTTAAAATTTTATTTAATTAAGTCCCTTCTTGATTTTTTTTTATATTTAAAATTGTAATTTTCTTTATTAATTACATTCTAGTATTCAATTTCTAAAATTTATTTATAATCGAGTTATACTTGATTAATCATTTCAGTTTAACCGTAAACCATTGAGTTTCTAATATATTGGATCAAATATATATAATAATCCTGGCTTTAGCACAGTATCCAGAAACAATTTTTCACATATAACTTAAGAATTATCTATCTAGCTTCAAGCTCGGCTATGGAAAGTGCATTTTCTGTATAATGTTCTTCCATACCAAAACTTCGTTCTATGAAGAAACCAGGCTGCTTGGATTGAGGCAGGACACCTCCCTCACTTTCCAACATGAAAATCACAAATGACATTGCTGGCCTGTCTTCAGTGAGCTTTTGGACACACATTACGCCCACCTGAATACACCCTAGTACGTGAGATTCGACACATAAATCTACGAAACATGTATCCATTAGTTCCAAGGCCATAGCAACCATGCTTGAATCATTACAATGTATTTAGTCATTTAACATGAAATTATGAGAGGGAGAGCTCATAAGAACTTTTCCTACTTGCATGTCCTAGGAGATTGTGGCTGTGATCCGAGTGAGTAGATGTTCGATTTCTTTTCCCGCTTGCTATCTCTAACAGAAGCATGCCAAGCTAAAAATGTCCGACTTCACGGAGAAGGTGCCATCAATGGCATATTAACGAGACATATAGCCACTGCAAGAAAAAATCAAATGTAAGTTTTTGTCAATAAAGCAAGCATGAGATGAATAACAACAGAACTTACTATGTTCCAACTTCTCTCTTTGTTTTTCCTTCTTGATCGTCACCAGAAATTCTTGCCAAGCCCAAATCTGATATTTTGGCATTCAATTTGGTGTCTAGCAAAATATTGTTGGGCTTGAGATCCCTGTGAACAATTTGAAGTTTTGAATCTTGATGGAGATACAGAAGTCCTCTCGCTATACCCAAAACAACGTTGAAACGCTCTTTCCATGCCCAATAATGCGCTTCTAGTATGATCTGCACATCATTTCCACCCCTGTAAGATACTGAATCATATACGCTATAGCTTTGGAAGCATTAAGAGTTAAGATCAAATAAACAGAGAAAGGGTCGAGGATAAGAATTTCACACCTAAAGGATCGAGGATTGGAATTTCACCCCTATTAAATCACATGATCATGTTAGTTTAGATTCACGAATAGTATTATATATGCTCATGGAAGATATTTGTGACTTGACAGACAGCGAAAGGGTCAACAGGCACGAACCAAATATAAAGTAATCCAAGCTCTTATTGGCCATATACTCGTAGATTAGCATCCTTTCTTCTACTTGTATGCAGATTCCCAAGAGCCCTTCAAGATTCCGATGTTGGAGTTTGGCAATTAAAACTACTTCACTCCTGAACTCTTCAGCACCCTGCTTTGAATTCTTTGACACCTTCTTCACTGCTATTTCTTGCCCTGATAAAGGTTGACCCTGCAAATTCAAAAAGGAAAATTCATGTTTATTTTTCTACTTTTGAATTTCACAAGGCATCCCTTTTGTTTACTGCTTGCTAGAGTGCATGTATAGCTTGTTTATGTTTGCTAGTGTGCATGTATAAGCTTGTTTACCTTATAAACATGACCGAATCCACCTTCTCCAAGTACATTAGCTTGAGAAAAATTATTCGTGGCATTAGCGATTGTAGCCAATTCAAACAGAGGTACGTCTACTTCCTCCTTTGGCTTTCCCCGACTATAGAATGGATAGGTGACATTAAGATTGAAGAGAGAGAGAGAGAGAGAGAGAGAGAAGTAAGAAACTACTTTCCAAAATGTTCCTCTGTCAAAGGAAGCTATTGGAAGAGTAGAAAATGACTAAGGTTGCATAAATGTTTTTGTTTTCTTCCTACTTATGCAGAATACCAAGCCCAAAAAAATACTGCAGAGGTGGTGGAAATGAAACCCCTATAATTATCTTCAGCCTTCTCGTCTTATTTGAGCTGTCGGCCGATTCTATAAAAAGAATGGAAAAGAAAAAACATTTGTAAAAAGAAATTATTCTTCTTTCTTTATCTATTTATAGTTAATTTCTGGTTTCATTTGTCAAAAACTCTATTTCAACAGGGGAGACAGGTGACAAGTAAAATCAAGCAGATTACTTGTGCTTTGCATTTGTTTTATGCTTCTACTCTTTAAATAGCTTTGGAATGCAAGGAGTTAGCATCTTATAGCTTACCGAATTTTGAAATTTGCACTCATATTATGAAAAAACCATCTTAACCCAATAGCTTAAACTGTTAGGTAAGGCTCCAAGATATGATTTATATTATTCTCCAACACACCCCCTCAAGTGAAAGCCTTTGGAATTTGAAACTTGCACAAACTCACATTACCTTGTGCTTAATTTTTATCAAATAAATAAGGATGGTGAAATTTGAACTCGTGATCGCTTGTTCATCAAGACTCTGATATCATATCAAAGAATAAATTCAACTCAAAAGCTGAAGTTGTTATGTAAGGATCCAGGATATGATTTATATTATTCTCTAACATGGATATAGATATCCTCTCCTTATACCATTTTCGGTTGCTCCATGATATCAATTAGGTCCTGGAAGCACATTAAACAGACTTTGCCTCCACTGATATTCAAATTTGTGTAAGCACTGCAAGAGAAGTGTTCATACGCTCTGTCTCACATTCCTTCAGAGATATTGTAATGTTTTGAATTTAAGAGTAGGAAAAGGCAATAAAGCCCTTGAAGGCTTAAAGAGTAAGTATAATTAATTGAGGGGTATTGTGGTAATTGAACAATAGTTGATAAATATAAATAGAAAAAAAAAAACAAAGAGAGAGCTGAAATTAAGAGTAAAAAACTTGCGGGAAAAGAGAAGAAAATGGGAAGAAGAAGAAGAAGAAGAGAAAGGAGGGAAATTAGAAGGGAAATAGAAAGGAGTTGAAGGAAATAAGTTAAAAGGGTGTGTATAATATGTTATTTGAACTTTAAATTTCGGTTTTGATTAATGTTAGGGTTTTGAAGATTATGTTTAGGGTTTATTGATGAATTAATTTGAATGTTATATGGTTGATTATTGGGGATAATGGAGGAGACATGTGTAGTAGAGAAGATCCTACGCTCGCTGCAAAAGAAGTTCCATTATGTAGTGTTCACGATAGAGGAGTCATAAAATATAGATTTTCTTTCAAAACAAGATCTCATGAGAAAATTACAAGCTCATGCGAAAAGAGTCAATGAGATTCAAGAGGATGGGGGTGTACAAGCACTTTTTTAAAAGTAAGATGGTTCTGGATATTCTCTAGGAGGAAGAGGGGATTGAGGCAGCCCCAACAGATTAAATAGTCAAACAAATAAAGGGAATTGGTTGACTGGTTGATTAGCAGTAGCAATCTAAGATCCAAATTTGATAACAGGTTTGACAAATCAAAAGTTAAATGTTATGATTATCAAAAGATAGGTCATTATGCTAGGGATTGCTAGAATCTAACAAGAAGGTTAAAGAGAATGCAAATCTTATGATAAAAGAAGAGAAGGAAGCCACTCTACTACTAGTGCATAATGATATAATGCAAGATAAAGAGATCATATGGTACCTAGACAATGGAGCATGTAACCACTTGTGTGGAGACAAAGACAAGTTTATAGAGCTTGATGAAGCAATTAGTGGTAATTTCACCTTTGCAAATCATTCAATGGTTGCCATCAAAGAAATAGGTATGATTATGATTAAATTGAAATATGGAAGTCATCGATTTATTAATGATGTCTATTATATACCAACAGTGAAAAGCAACATATTAAGCTAGGGACAATTGCTAGAGAAGGGGTATAAGATTAAGATGAAATATCATACTTTGACGTTACTTGACATTAAAAGACATATGATTGCATAGGTAGTCATGACAAAGAATAAAATGCTCTTGCTAAACATAGAGACGGATATGCCTAAATGCACATGTGAAAGATGAAACTTGGCTTTGTCATATGAGACTTGGGGATGCAAACTTTGATAGCTTAAAGATGATGATAGAAAAGGAGATGTTGAAGGGTCTACCATCCATTATACATCTAAATCAGTTATAAGAAGGATGTTTAGTGGGCAAGCAATTTTGCAAGAGTTTTTCGAATGAGTCTACATCAAGAGCAAATCAACCCCTACAAGAAATACATGTCAATGTTTGTGGTCCTATCAAACCATGTTTGTTTGGTAAAAATTCATATTTTCTACTTTTTATTGATGATTATAGTAGAAAGATTTGGGTATATTTCTTAAGAGAAAAGTCTAATGTTTTTAATTGTTTTAAGAAGTTTAAAGCACTAGCTGGGAGAAAAAAAAAGTTGTTATTTTATAAAATCACTTAAGACAAATAAAGGGGTGAATTTTGTTCTAATAATTTTAATGAGTTTTGTAAAGATCATGGTATAAAGAGACTCCTAATAGTGCTCAGATCCCCATAACAAAATGGTGTGATGGAGAGAGAATAGAAGCATCCTTAACATAACGAGAAGCATGCTCAAAACGAAGAAGATGCGTAAAGAGTTTTAGGCTGAAGCTATAGATTGTGTTATCTACTTGTAAAATAGATGTCCTATTAAAAGCTTAAATGGCATGACTCAACAATAAGCATGGAGTAGAAGAAAACCAAGTGTTTCTCACTTGAAAGTTTTTGGAAACATTAGTTGTGTGCATGTAAATGATCAAAGTAAGGACCAAGCTAGATGACAAAAGCAAAAAGATGATCTTTGTGGGCTATGACCAAAAGTCTAAAGGATATAAGCTTTCCAACCCTAATGAAGGAAAGATGGTGATTGGTACAGATATTGAGTTCAATGAAGAAGGATCATGGGATTGAAAGGTAAATGATGGTGAGAAATATGATTTCTTGCCAATTCTTGATGAAGAGGAGGAAAGATATAAAGATCATCAAGAACCTATAGTCACACCTCCACAAACATCAATGAACTCAACTTCTTCTTCTTCTAGTGAAAGCTCAAGTAGTGGTATTCCACCAAGTCCACCAAGAAAGATAAGGAACCTTAATGACTTATACGAGTTAACTAATCCTATTGATAACGATGTAACACTATATTGCCACCTTGCTACATGTGATCCTATAGTGTTTGAAGAAGCAATAAATGATGAAAAGTGAAGAATTGTTATGGATGAGGAGATTGCATTGATTGAAAAAAATAACACGTGGAAATTGGTTTCTAGAACAAAAAAAAAAAAAGCTAATAGGTGTTAAATTGATCTACAAAGAAAAGAAAAATGTCAAAAGAGAAGAAGACAGTTACAAGGCGAGATTGGCAGAAAAAAGCTATAGTCATATGCAAGGAATTGATTCCAATAAAGTTTTTGCTTTAATCAATAACACTAAAGGTAAGCTACAAGAAATTGAAGACATGCAAGCTTGAAAGTTAATCTCATTTGGAAAAGTCACGAATCCGGTTAAAGGTTTAAAAACACAAACATGATTTGGAAAAATAAAATTAATGTTAAGTACAATGGTGAAACTACCTTCATCGATTTTTGGTAATGATGGAATGCAAACAAAATCAATGCTATTAAAGCAGGACATCGTGAAGAGAAAGAAAAGATGAGAGAATAATGACAGCTGATATTGAGGGGGAGTGTTGAAGTTCATTATCAACTAGGATTTAGGCTAATAAGATTTAGATTTTATAAGAGTTTTAATATTAACTAAAGGAGGAATCCTAGTTAATATATGAATCCTTGATGAGGAAGGATTTTTAATAAACTAGTTTATTAGAATTTTTATTTAATTAGAAAGTTCGATTCCTTATTAGATTAAAATTTTCTTTAAATAGTTTAATTCTTTAATTGTCTAGGACTTGAGTCCTATAAACATGCTTGTAATCTTAAGCATAATACACAAGTTGAGAAAGATAGAGAGAAAACCTAGTAAGGTATATCTTTTTAGAAAACTCTTAATAAAATATCATTCTTCTCATTCTTTTTCTTGTTCTTTAGCTTTATTCGTATGTTTATTCTTATAAATTAGCTAGCATACCCTATCTTTCTTTTTTTAAAAACAGTCCAATCCCCAGGGAAGGGTCCTTCGTAGTTCTCCATGATGTTGGGTATCTTCAAGTCCCATCCCAGCTTCATTCTGGTAAGAGTGTATCTGATGGGTGATCAAAACTCTGCCACTGATAGCTTTCCCTACTTGTGCCGTTATTATGGTCCCTCAGAACAAGGTTTCCAGAATCCAAGAGCTGTGCCTCAGGATGATCTGCTATGATTGCCGACACATTTGAAGACCAGATAACGTTCTTTTATTGGTTGAGAAGGACAATGTTCCCAACATTTCCGATTGTTAAAACTCCATAGAGATCAGTGATAGGGCTGTTCCTGTTTGCAACCCACGCAGCTGTCTCAGGGCTCTTCTTATACCATATTCCCAGGTACCTGTTCTTTGAGTTTCCACGAGAGAAGAAACCAAGCTCAAGACTTCGAGATGCAGAGATTAAAGTCTCACCATCTCTAAGAGGTAGCTTTGGAGTAATAAAATCAGCAGAAATGAAGATTTTAGCAAATATAAAAGAAATAATAATCAGAATGTTAAGAAGGGAAGGCTCTTCATTATTGTTTCTTGGTTAAAAAACGGTGCTGAACTGATCAGCTACTGTAGTCTTCTTTTGATTGCCACTGTTAGAAGCCCATGTCATTTTTCCTTTATTAAATTTCTGATTGGCTTGCTTTCTCACTAAATAAAATGAACAATTTTCATTTTTCTTTCCAAGAAAGCCAGAGCTGTTGACCTGTTGCATTGGAGCACTCTAGCAGCAATGCAGGGAATTGAATTTGGAGGATTACACTAACCATACAATTTAATTTGTTCTTATAATCTAAAAGGAAATGGGAAATTGTTTATGTTTAATTTATTTTCTCATTATTTGGTTAATATATATTTTTTAAGTTACAAATACTAAATGTTTGAGTCCTTCCTTTCCGTCCCTCCAATTGATAAGACTCCTTTAAAGATTAAAAGTTTGTTTAAAAATATGGTGTAAGTCGTGTGTTTTTAAATTTTAAATTTTTTTATGTTTTATTAAAAATTATTTTTTTTATATTCTCATATTATTTTAATGTGCTGATCTTAAAATTAATTTTTAAAAATAAAAAATAAATATATATATATATATTATTTTAATATATTTTTAAATAAAGTACACTTTAAATTATAACTGCTATTATAATCTCAAACAGATAATTAAAAAAAAAAGAGATTTCCTTGAACATCACCAATATTCCATGATTCCCAGTACTTGCCCAGTACTTGCCCAACATTTAAGCATGTAAACATCAAGGTTTACGTTGATAAAAATCGATCAATAAACATGAGGTTTGTTAACTAATACTATAAATGGTGTAGGGAAAGTACTGGCTTTTCTTACATGTTTTTTTTTCTTTTTTATTTTTTCTTTGCTTTTTTGTTTTTTTCCATTCCTCGCATGTTTTTTCTTCTTTCTTTTGTTTTTTTCATTTTTTAGTTTTTTTAAATTATCTTCTTCTTTTTTCCATTTTTTTATTTTTTTATTTTTTATTTTTTTTTCAAAATTATCTTTGATTTTATTTTTTTTACTATTAAACTGGTTGAGAATTTAGCTTTATAGTTTTTTTCTTTGAAACATTATCGATTACTATAGTATTTTCCCATATTATTTTTGTTTTTTTATTTTTTTTATTTTTAATTTTAATTTTTTTTTTCAAAATTATCTTTAATTTTATTTTTTTTACTATTAAACTGGTTGAGAATTTAGCTTTATAGTTTTTTTGTTGAAATATTATCGATTACTATAGTGTTTCCCCACATGATTTTTGTTTTGTTACAGTGTTTTTCCACATGTATTTTTCTAAAATTATCTTTGTCCAATTTATTTTTTTAATATTGAGATGGTTAAGAATTTAGCTTTGTAGTTTTTTTCTTTAAAATATTATTGATTGCTATAGTGTTTCCCCACATGGTTTTTATGTTTTTTTATGATTTTTTTCAAAATTATCTTTGTCGATTTATTTTTTTAATATTGAGCTGGTTGAGAATTACAACTGTAGCTTTCCTCACAAAATATTGTGGATTGTTATAGTGTTTCCCTACATGGGTTTTTTTTTTCTTTTTTTTATGATTTTTTTCAAAATTATCATTGTTGCTTCTATTTTTTTAATATTAAGTTGATTGAAAACTTAGCTTTGTACTTTTTTTCTTTAAAATATTATGGATTATTACGATCATTCCCCACGTGGTTTTTTTATGACTTTTTTTAAAATTATCCTTGTCAATTTTATTTTTTTTATATTGAACTGGTTGAAAATTATGTTTATATATTTTTTCATAAAACACTATAGATTATTACAGTGTTTTTCTACATAGTTTTTTTTTTTCAATAAGTAAATTTCATAAAAAGTAAATTATGTGACAAATAAATGCATGAAAGATAAAGCATAAAACCATAAAGAAAGCATATAAAAAAAACAATAAATTGAATATAAAGATAAAGCATAATTGAGCTGAAAATAAACTTATAGAAAGTAAATTGCAGAAGATAAATTATAGGGATAAGAACTTAAGAAAGTTTTGTATTGGAATTATATATCGAACAGTCCAAAGAAAGATTTTAATCTAAGACCTAAACTATATAAGTAAGAAAATGAGCTGAATAGGAATGGTAACATACCCGAAATTATTTATATTTATGGTAGCAAGAGATAAACCTCAAGCACAAGCCCAAGGATTTTAAATCAGGAGGGTCTTTTCGTTTCTTTTTTCTTTTTGACGAGGACTGCTCCTAGAAGAATTCGATAAGACAACACAATTATATTGTCAACGTTTATAATAATACTAAATTTTTTTACTTGTGTTTACTGTGTATCAGATTTATTTTTTTTTTTTTTTGTTGAAAACATAAATATATAGATTTTTCCAGGTATTTTTTATATAAAAAATAATCATAAATTGAAATATTTTAATACACCTCAAATTAATTAATCGACATCTCTGATCAAGAGATATTTATCTTGCAACACAGTTTATATACTCGGTTGTGTTTAATAATTTTATTTCTTAGAATAATTTTTTTATTTAATCAAATAATTATCCATGCTAGTAAAAAATTAAAAAAAAAGTTTAAACAATTCAATGTTGAATGGTAAAATTAAAAAAAAAAAATTTAAAACTAATCTAATGTTGAATAATGAAATTAAAAAAAAAAACATTAATCTAAAAAATTATCAAAGTAAACTCAACAAAGAATAATAAATAAAAAGAATTAAGATAACTCAGGATATTTTTTAAATTAATAAAAAAAATCTATATAAAACAAATAAATAAAGATAATGGAGCTCGACCTCCATTTGAATAAATAATGAAGTATGAAACTAAAACAAATAAGCATAAAAAAAAGGAAGAAAAAAAACAAGACAACTTGGACGAACCTCTTAAACTCGGGTTAATAGATGAAACTCGCATCTCATCGAGATCTTAAACCTTGGCTCAATCAAAAAGCTCAACTCCAAATTAACTTAATGTTAAGGATGAAACAAAAAAAAAATCAAAGTGGAAAGATTATCAAGTAAAAAAATAGCAATTAAAAGAATGAAGATCAAGTTTAATATGAAACAAATATGAGAAAGAAATTATAAAAAAAAAAATGATCATAGATAAAACATATTGAAATTAAAAGAATTGAGACCAAATTTGAAAGATAAAAATAAAAAAAAAAGATTTGAAATTAAAAACAAAACTTAATTTTATAAATTAATCCAAATAAAAAAACAGTAAAAAAAAAAAAAAACAAAGACCAAAGCCTAAGGAATTAAAAATTAGCAGATTGCTTTGACATTTTAAAAGAACAAGCATGAAAATTGAGGGGAGAGAAAATAAGGTGTAAAAAAAAATCATTGATGCTAAACTAGGAAGTCATTGG
This sequence comes from Populus alba, assembly GCF_005239225.2. Taxonomy (NCBI): domain Eukaryota; kingdom Viridiplantae; phylum Streptophyta; class Magnoliopsida; order Malpighiales; family Salicaceae; genus Populus; species Populus alba. The sequence goes on along the minus strand of NC_133284.1, from coordinate 46,589,543 downwards.
TCATACTCACCACCTTCTCAAAAAGAAAAAGTTGAGATAATTCAAACTCATCCATTAAAAACAGTGTTTGGTTATCGAACAACTCTACACCTATCAGTCGCCCATGTGCTAATGCATAACTTTTTTTAATAATATTTGTATACATTGAATTATAAAATTATCTCTAAACCAATTTGATATTAATAAAAAAAAAAACAAATCATAAGTACAAATACAAAAATGTAAGGACATAAGCTATATAAAATCCACTTTTATAGGCATGGAAGTTATTTTAGTATTCTCTGAAAATATAAAAGATGAAAAAACAGCTGAATATAAGCTTTAAAAAAATTTGAATCTAAAGATATAATGATCATTTTATTGTATATTATAAAAAAAAAAAAAGATTTAATTACCCCTTTTAAGTTTGGCAATTACAAATGGGTTGTTGTGAAAATTATCTCTAATAATATGTTTTTTTATTTTTATTTTTTTAAGGTTAAAAGGGGTATTTCATATTAAAGTCCAAAAAAGCCACTAATTTCTTTCTTTTTTTTTGTTCGATCCCTTATATTTTAATTTTTCCATCTCCTAATATATTAGCCTATATTAACCTACAATTTAGTCCTATAAGATCTAAATAAAACAAGAGATGAAATAAAACTGAAAACAATAAATCTACACTATTTTATAAGGAAATCCACAATACATTTTACACAATAAATCTCCCCAGCCATTTAGATTTCCTTGTAAATAAATTATAAATAAGTGAGAGTCGCCCTTGTCTATTCACTTGTATATTTCATATGAAAACCATCTAAAGGAAAAGAGAAAAACTAAACTTGAAATGACGTAAGAACTGGTCATGCCTGGTCAGCATTTAAGGCCCATGGACAAGGATCAAAGATTTTTCTTTTCTTTTCTTTTCCTAATGCTAAGGATTAATTCAGATATTAAGTTTATTTTATAATAATTATGAATTCAAACATTCACTAAAGAGTTATATAATCATCAATTTTAAAATTCATGAATTTAATAAAGATATACACAAACTAGTTCAAACATTTTCATTAATAAAATAAAATAAAAAATAATTTTCAATTATTTTTTAGTTCTCTTTCTTTCTATATATATATATATATATATATATATATATATATATATAGTGGACAAGCATTTATCTCTTATACTAATGTGCAATAGAAAGGAGGGATTCCAAAATCTTTGTTCTACATCTACGAATCACAAATAATCCTTCAAAAACCTCACATATCCACTCTAATTAAGTTCGTGTCTCATGAGATAATTAATTTGATACGTTAAGAAATGTATCGGAATATCTCTGATAAAGTATTTTTAAATAATATTTTTTTTTTTGGAGATATTTTGGAAATAGTTATCTTATATCTCGAACATACTCCACAAGCGTTGTTTTCATTTTGCACATCATTAAGAAAACAATCTTTTACAATAGATCATGCATATCTTAGTTTTACCATATCAAAACATTTTTTTCATACTTACTATGAAATTTGATTAATATCATTAAAGGAAATATAAAATGTGAATTTAACATCCTTGTTTTCTGTTCGAACTTAATGTATAGTTATTTTCGCAATATTTTAACTTCTTGAATTTGCAATAGAAAAATAATATAAATATGAAAGAAAAAAAAACAAATAAATTGCAAGCATAGCTTTCTAATAACGTATCACGTCCTTAAATTTTAAGAATTGACGCATCTTTGTGGGAAATAGACGCATTTGTGTCCGTACCTTTTGAGTGTGAATTGTGAGCTTATGTTTGCAAAAGCATGCTTAGCGTCTCCATCCATGCCTCTCACGTCTACTTTTTTTGGATTTCAAAATCTCTTAGAATTTGAAACTCAAATCATCGACATGATATCTTCACTTGGAGACAACAGATCCAGTTTGATTACTCCATTACCAAAAGGTTGTGTCTTATCATAAAGGAACGGTCTATGATGCTTGCTTGACGTCATTAAATTCAAATTGACACTAATTTGATTTTATTATATTTTTTATTTGATGATAAAGGTTATATTTTAATCAACTTATATTATTAAATCTTATTCAATAAAAAAAAAATTATTAATATGAATTGTCTTTTCATTAAAGAAAAAAAAAAAAAGGTTTTCTAGTCAATAGTCTCATGCATAAAAGAATGCATAACGTTAAACATGTTAATTGAATATAAATGCCCATATTATTATTTACTATTGAATTCAAAAACACATGAAATTGGAGAGGCATGAGATATTACATGTTCATGTACTTTAATTATTATTATCCAATGAACAACAATTGAGTTTTAATATTTAATTAATGTCATATATAGCAGTTGTCTAAATATTAATGGGTTATTTAGGATTATAGTAATAGTTGTTTTGATAAAAAAAAAAATTATCTCGAAAATATATTTAAATAATTTTTTTATTTTTAAAAAATTATTTTGATATTAATATATTAAAATGATTTAAAAACACCAAAACAAAATTAATTTAAAATAAACAAATAAAAAATATATTTAAAAAAAAACACTTTTTAAAATAAAAAAAACATACATTCTCTGCACCTTATGAAAATCAGAATCTCTGATAAGCGAAGTGAGCTCCATAGAAGTGAAGAAATCATCAGTGGGAGTTGTTTTTTTTTTTTCCCTATATAGGTATGTTCGTAAGACATGAAACCATGCACTGCTTCTAGCTGTATTATTTCTTAATTTTATCATCACTAAGCTAAAGAAACACCATTAATTTTTCAGTATTAACCCTTCGCTGAAAATTATGCAACTAACTTATAGACCATACGCGGTTTCAAGATTTTCTCTGAAAATTAAAGCTAATGATCGTGCAGGAAGCATGCGTCCCTTTCTTCTATCGCTACTGCTGTGTTAGAAACATCACTGGCACTCAAAGTAGCTAAGGAGCATTAATCAATTAATTAACTTAGGAGCAGTACTGGCTAGTCTCTCTCTTCTGGTCCTTACTATTCAATATTCTAACCATTATAAGCTGGAGTAGATAAGAGGCCACATTCTAACATGCGCGCGTACAAAGAGGGAGGAAGGAAACTTCAGTGAAATTTCCTTTCAGTTGGAGCGATGCCACAAATTTCAAAGAAAATTTTCCATGTTGCATCGCCATCAACTCCTCCATTTGCAGCTACACGTTTTATATCAAAGATAAATGTTTATGTATGGATTCTCCCTGTCTGTTTCATCTCATTAATCAGCACTTGAAAAGCCTGCATAGTGCCCCATTTCCCTTTCATTTCACCATCTTAAGTACACGCACCGGACACTGAGGGACACTGAATTGTATGTATATGTGCGTACAGAAGTGAGTTGAAATATGCGTAGCACAAAGACGATAATCAACCATTAAAGCGATCCAACAGATATTGGTCTATAAATTTGGAATTTCGGCGTTGATGTCAAGTGCTTTGATAGTCAATCCGAGTACGTACTTGTATTTATAGGTTGATGCAATTGTCAATTACTGTATGGTTTTGGCACAATTACAAAAGCTTCTACTTTTATTAATTTTCCTGCTCTCTCGTTTGTCTCACCATGTCTAGGTTGCAAACAAGCTATAGTTCTCTATCAAACAAACATTACTTTTAAGAACCTTCAGGAAGATCCTGTGATCCTTGCAGCTTCCAGGAAGAAGAGTTTTCACGTAAGCATTGAAAAAGAACGAAGCAAGAAGCTCGCTGCTAACCATAAAAGTTTCGCTGCTGTTTTATTAATTTGTTCCCTAGTTCTTTACTTTAAGGCTCACTCTTTCCACGAAGACCTCTCTCTTTCTGTCTCTCTCTCCTCCCTAATTCTCTTATATAACCCCACCCTCCTCGCTGATTTATCCACCATCCCATTAGTCACATAACTCTCTCAAGCTTTCGCCATTTGTTTTGCCATTCGATTTCTTTCACACGTTGGCTTTTATACATAATTAGCTATCAATACATTCGAGTTCTTTTCTTTTTTTTTGTACATCTTCTTAACCATCAATGGCATCAATAGGTCATGCAGTTGAGTTTCAGGACTCCTTCCCTTCCATGTTGGAGGGACTGGGAACACAAGGATTTATGTTGGAGCTGTGTAATGGGTTTCGTTTGCTAATGGATAGTGATAAGGGGCTAATCACGTTCGAGAGCTTGAAGAGAAATATTGTGCTACTAGGGTTGCAAGAGATGAGGGATGATGAGCTCGTGTGCATGTTAATGGAAGGTGATTTGGATGGAGATGGGGCTATAAATCAGATGGAATTCTGTATTCTCATGTTCAGATTGAGTCCAGGGTTTATGGACGGATCAAAGCAATGGATGGAAGAACTTTCTGCAAATGAAATGTAGGCATCTATCTGTGCTATCCTTAATTTCATGTTCTTACTATATCGTTAAGCATTAATGCTGATATTGTAATGGAAATGAAGCTTTAATCAGTTGTACTATGAATAACCTCTTATGAATAATAATTTAAGATTAATTCTATTGTTAAGAAGAGATATCAAGGTCGATTTTGGGTTAGATTTTCTCTATCATACAAGTATACATATACATGACAAAATTATCTGGAAAAAGGCTGTGCATATTTTCTGTATTGCAAGTACCTCACGAGGAAACTCACCAGCCTTCAAAATTATCATTGATGCTTGATTCGGTACTGGTACAACGGAGTCAAGTTTCACCGTTTCCCTCTCTACCACGAAAAATTTACTGTTAAATAGGGCTTGCAATTTCTAGGAAACTACCTCGCTAGGCAGACAAAAGGATTCTTAAAATCTGTGGTAGATGATGAATACATCAAATATTTAAAGATTGATTGACGATTTCTTAATTTCTGGCATCATGAAAGTTAACATGGTACATTTCATCGTGCATTTCTTGAATTCCTGCTCGCCACAACCCCGTGCAGTTATATGAGAGTGCTTCTTGATCTTCTATGTCGGATTAAACATAGAAAACTAAAAAAAAAACATGTTTAGGGTTTTCTTGTATCAATCTCAAATGAAAGAACTTCAAATTAATTATAGAGTTGTTCTTGACTCGAGAGAATATTTTTTTTTTTTTTTTAGTTTTTTTGGTAATGAAAATTATAAATCTACTAAATTACAATATTAAAAACTTCAAGTTTATAATTATAACCTTATTGAAATTACAAGTTTATTGTTATTGTTTTATATTTAAAAGCTTGTTGTTAATAAGTCTATTGTTACCAGCTTACAATTACATATTTCTTTGATAAATAAACTTCAAAAATTATGTGAACATGAACTTGATTGAATTGTAGAGCAATTGCTATTGTTATTTTATTTAGTTATTGTGTATTAATAATATGTCTTGCATCCTTTTTCTACTTACTCACTCTATTATATTTAAGGAAATTTCAGATAATTATTCAGTCAACCTATTTTATTAAAAATATGTTCCATGTAGATTCTTTTTATTACTCTTTCATAAAATCCCTATAGAGTGTGTGTGCACTTTATCAAGTTTAGTTTGCAATTTAGTATATTCTTTATATTCTTTATGATCCAAACTATTTTTTCCTTGAAATAGTGTTAAATTAATATTTTTATGATTTTAATAAATCAATATAAAAAATATAAAAACATTTTAATTATATTATCAAACACATACTAAAAAAACTACTAAATTAAGGGAATGGGATCTCCGAAAAAATGAAGTGCTTTTCATGTTTAACATTTTCTAGTAAATGCGATTAGTACAACGTGAGAAACTACTCTCTCTTTAATTATTATGTTTAATAACTTTATTATACAATATTAACTCATATATATATAGCAGCTTGTAGCCATGAATATTTGTTTCCATCACTGAACAACAGATACAGAGTCGTTTTGAGCATCTGGGAAACGACAATTAACGTCGAGAAGTTACTGACAGCCCGACCAGGGAAGGACCAGTGGTCCGGGCGTAGGCCTAATATTTCTTGTAGAAACCCTCATCGCAAGACTGATGGGCCCCTTTTTTAATTGCTGGAGTGAAATTCTTTCTTTTTTAATTCTATCTTTCTTTTTTGTTTTAAAGAGAGAGATAGCCCTCGAACTGATATATAGATAAATTCGGTGTTGATTCTGAATCTCAGCTTTGTCTTCTGTACAGTGTTCATCGAATTCTAGCTAGAATGAGCACTTCGTTGCCGAGAGTCTTGAGACAGGCCAGGAGTGCTGTGGAGAGCTTGAGAAAAAGAAACCCTTTTCTTTAATGGAATTTGGCAACCATTTTGATTATTTATTAGTAATTCATGTTAGAGAATAATATAAATCACATTCTATAACCTCACCTAACAGTTTAAGCTATTGGATTGAGATGGTTCTTTGACATGGTATCAGAGCCTTGATGACCAAGTGGTCACGAGTTTGAATCCCACCATCCCTATTTATTTGATAAAAATTAAGCACAAGGTAACGTTGGCCTATGCAAGTTTCAAGCCCAAAAAGCTTTCATTTAAGGGGATGTGTTAGAAAATAATATAAATCATATCCTGAAACCTTACCTGATAGTTTAAGCTATAGGGTTGAGATGGTTTTTTGACATATGCTTTAACTTGGAGGGTGTAGTAAGATCATTTAATTTATTTGTTTCCTCCATTATTGGAGCTTCAATTGACGATATCATCACATTGGAAACGAAAAAAGTTTGTGACAACTGTCGAGACTGGTAATATATAGATCATAGATGTTCTCTTTCCATCCAATCATGGTCTCGTTAGTGGGATGGGGAACCTTTTTAACCTCGAAGTTGGGGATAACATAGAGATAGTGACTATATACAGTTTTATACTAGATATTTACGGGTACTTAATTTTTTACATTAAAAAAATATATATTCAGACGCTAATAGTGTATTTTAAAGGGAAAAAAAAAATCAATGACTTCGAGTTGTTTTCTTGATACCGCGTGTGGCATCTTTTATGTTTTTTTGTTGTGTTTTATAATAGTGTTAGTTTTCTGATAATAAAGAGGTATTCATGGTAAAGCAACAGTTGATCTTCGACAAGCATTTTTTTTCTTCTCCTTCCAATCGAGTATGATATGAGAAGCTTATTTTCTATATCTATTGCTACAAAGAATATGTTCACTATATTTATTGTCCATGATGGTTTTTTAAAAAATCTATATTATTAAATTAATTGAGTTTATGGATTACAATTAAATAAGTGACTTGCATCTCAAGTTTTTCTTTAAAAAAAAAACATTTATATCATCTAAACATCATTTTCTTATTATAAAATATATTAAGGTCAACTCATTACTTTGTTTTTATTGGAAGATTAAGGGTATCTGGAGCCATTTTATGTTAAAAATATACAAAGTGAAATAAATAAATAAAAGTGAGAGATATATAATACTGTTCAAGGCTTGATATGTATAGCAATGAATTTAGAGTAGATTTCCTTGCAACTCACGAAAAGGTATTAAAAAAACTAATTCCAATTGGAGATTTATTGTACACTCGCTCACATATTAACATGGATGGAACCGTGTTTTTATTTTAGGGTTGCACGCAAATCAAGAGGGAGGGAGGGAGAAAAGCAATTGAAGCCACGCCATAGACCCACCAATTATACATGCCGCCATAAGAGTGATGATTCCAACACTGCCCGGAAAAGCCGTGAAAGGAGCCCCCACACATCCCCACTTGATTGTGGCGGGGCAACTTCACACACTAGCTCTCGCATTTTATTGCAAGGGCTAGGTTTTTTTTTTTTTTTTTTAATCAATTAATTTTTTTATTTTATTTTGATAAATTTTAAGTATCTTCAAACTAGTTCTGGAATTCATCCCACACTAGCCCAATAAAAACCCAACCAGAAGAAAAAAGAAGGTGAGGGAAATGAATAGGATGGATTATTTTGGTCTTATCATGACCTAAATTATAAATTTAGTAGGTTAATTGGAATTAAACATGATCCATTCAATATGATGTTGTCTCTTTATTTTAATCTCTTAACCTTTTTTTTTATATATCTTTTATTATTTCATTCTTTCACGGTTGAACTCAATCAGAATAGACAACGGCTAAAATAATAGAGCACTTAGTTTTTTTTTTTGAGATCCAGATTGGATTTTGAATAAAATAACCTAGTTGTATTTCATTTATCTTAACCATGTAAACAGGGGCAGAGTTGGTAGCATTTGATAGAGGAGATCAAAATTAATATAACAATATATATTATTAACAAAATTGTTTATTTAAAATAAAAATATTATTTTATTTTATTTTTAAATATTAAAAAAATTAAAATATTTTGTAAGGCCAAGCTCGGCTGCTGCTTGCCTCCTCTGATTTCACCTCTGAATGCAAGCGAGCATGATATGATGCAAACTTGGATAAATAAGAATCACATTAAGTAATACTCTAAAAGGCACTAGAAAGCACTGTAGTTTCCAGACGTGCCTTTCACTTATTAATTATTATTATATTATTATTATTATTATTATTATTATATATATATTATACAACTGTCTTTCTTTTAATCAATTTTTTTGTTTGATTTAGTTTGTTAATATTAAATTTTTTTATTTAGTTATCAGATTTTCATGTTACAAATCCCGGGTTTAATAGGTTAACTTGGTTTGATGAGTTAACCTAGATTTTTTTTCTTTTTAATTAATTTTTTTCATTTAATTTAGTTTGTTAATGCTAAATTTTTTTATATTTAATTATCAGACTTTCATGACATGTATCCTAGACTTAACGAGTTAACTTGGTTTAATGGGTTAACCCAGTTAATTATGGGTAAACCCGTCAATTTTTTTTTCTATTTAGTTATCAAACTTTTATGATGTGAATCCTAGGTTTTACGGGTTAACTTGGTTTGAAGAGTTAACTCAATTAATTCAGATTTTTTTTCTTTTTCTTCGTTAGTTTTTTTCTTCCTGTTGGTTTTTTTTTCTTTATTTTTTTTTTTTAATTAATCTATTTAATTATTACACTTTTATGACATGATCTTATAGTCTAAACCCACATCCAATATTCTTGGGTCCGGTGTTACAGCCAGATTCACTTAAACTTCCAATATTCATGCAAGTTTAATGTTATTATTAATATTATAAATATTACTCTTAGATCAGGTGTTGTAGGCAAACCTAAGACTCTTGGGTATAGCTTTGCAGAAAAATCTAAAACTTTTAATTTTTAATTTTTTAATTTTTTTTATATAAAAAAATAACCAACGGCATCATGCAAATCATGTAACTAGTGAATTGTGATAACATGTTATTTTTTCTGTTGAGTTTTTATTATTTTTTTCTGACATAAAAATACTAACAAATAATTAAACAAAGATATTGAGTAGCATGACATGTTGCGAGAATTTTTTTTCTTTTTCCGGTTCTTGTTTGTTGTTTGTTGTGCCAGGATTCGTTCATCTACGATTTATGCGTTGTTTGTTCATTAAGGAAAAGACCATCAATCATTCAAGAAAAAAAGCAAAAAAAAAAAAAAAGGCACGCCTAGGCTTTCTTCATGAGACCAGGTGTGCGTGCTTGTCATCCATCAACTTTTTTTTTTCATATGTTTTAATATAAAACTCTTAAAATAAAAATATAAAAATAAAAGTTATTCAATGATGTCATAATTTTCAAATAAAACCAGAGTGATTGAAGGTAATATTAATAATTGTTTTATAATTAATTATATATAAACTTAATAAATAGAATTGTTTTAAAAATATTTATGCACATGAATATCGATAAGAATAAAAGATCTATTTTTTATTTTAAGTATTGATTTATTTTTTATTTAATTTTTTCAAATTCATTGTTCTTTTATTTTTATTTTTTTATATTGCACCTTAAAATTATTAAGTCATGATTTTTTTTATTTTTTATTGAAGCTTGCTTTTCAAATAAAGAATGTAAATAAATAAGTCAGATTTTCATTTCAATCGTATGATCGTTTCTGTACATGTCTTTTGCTGCATGGCATGTTGATGTTATCCTGCAACATGCCATTCTGCTTTTTCAGTGGCTTTCGGCTGTGTGACTTCTTCAATCGATGACCTTCGTTCATCGCTGTAAGACTTGAAGCTAACCTCCACCTTCTTCCACCACCGCCACCACCATCTTCTTCCACCACCACCACCACCACCTTCTTCGATGAAATAAAGGAGTTCGTTATCTGCTGTCTTCAATGGTGAAAATTAACCAGTTAATGAGGTTTGGCCCGCCTTCAAAAAGGACAAGTAATTAAGAGCCTTTTAATGCCCTATGTGGTGTATAATATCAACTTCTCGATAAGTTTGGTGGGCTAGTAGCTAGTAAATACGAAAATCAGTAAAGGATACACATATTTTAAAAACTTTAGCCTCACAGAAATGATTAGTAATTATTTAAAAACTTTACACATATTCTTTTTTTCTTGCTGTCGACAATGAATTCTGAAGCCATATGAAAAGCTTGAGAATCTTTGGTTATGATTTTCGACTTTCCATTCCCATAAATATATTTATTATTCACTGAAACAAAGCATAATTACTCAACTCAAAGTGCCCCCTTGAAAGGTTACAGGTTCTTATTATTATATCTTGGATCATATTAACCTTGAATAAATCTAATATTTTGCACATCAACTGAAAAAACAAAGTTTTTTCTTAAGAACAAATTCTTCTTAGATATTGATCATTTCTTATTAGATTTTCCAAAGTTTTTAAAATTTCTAAATAGGGTTTTTTAGGTTGATCTTAAATGTTTTATACTGCGTGGGTTTTTATTGGCTTTCAAGTTTTTAAAAATATTTGAAAAATAACTATTTTTCTAGAGTTAATTAATTAATTTCTTTTAAATTTAATTTTTTTAATAGTTGCAGAGTTTTTTTTTCCAAAAAAATCAATGAAAACAAACATAGATGATATACAACAACACAAGTATAAATGAATTATTTTTCGAGAAATTATATATGTAAATCATAAATTTAAAAAAAAAAACACATATAAAACCTAATCTTGAAACACTTTATTCATAAAAACTCAAAACAAAGATTTAAAAAAAAAAAAAAAAAAAAAAACTAACACAAGCATTCAGTACCAAGCTCACACAACAACAATAATAAAATAAAATAAAAAAACATAAATTGATTATCACTAAACATTAATGCTGATCTTACCTATCCAAACTTAAGAAATGGTTGATGAGAACCCTTTTAAATTTATAATGGTAAATAAAATCATGACGTAACTTAATTAATTTAATTGATCATATGATTCCTCCTAGCTCCTCCCCCCACTTATTCCTTATGCTCTCGTTTTGACAGACACATTTGGATGAGGGCTGCTGTGTGGGGCTCACAGAACATCTCTAGAAACCTCACCTCCTCCTCCAAATAAACAAAGTCTCAATACAGAGAACCCTAAATCCTTTCTTTCTCCTCCACACATTTGACATTCCCCCCCTTGTGGCTGCAAGTAAGCGAAAAGATATAGATTTCATTCGCTCCACCATCTGCCACGTTGGATTTTTGCCATGTCGACATAATCTTACAAGATCTTTTTCCATATATAATATTAATTCTCCATAATCCCTTGAGATATTACAAGATTATAATAACTATTTCAAGATATTTCAAAAACAAATTAATAAAAATTAAAAAATATCAAATTAATATAGTTTCATGATAAATATATTTTTAAAACATATTTAAAGGCAACTACAAGCTCCATGCCAACTTAAAACTGGAAGTAAGCAAAAAGATTAAAAAAAAAAATTCTTAATTTTCTCACTCTACTGTATATCACGTTAGATATTTCATTTGGGTTATTTCCATGTCAACATAATCTTATAATGTTTTTAATAAATTACAATAATCTTATGAAGTATTACATGATTACAACAACTATATAAAAATTTAAGAATCTTTTTATATATTCAAAATATTAATGATTTTTTTGTATTAACCCGGATATCCTTATACATTTTTTAAAGGATAAGATTATTTTTTTTGGAGTTCATGACTGGTTTTTTTAATAAGTGTTTTTTTTAAAGAATTGAACTTGTGTTTTTATTATTACAAAAATATAATAATATCTTAAACATTAAACTAATATTTTATTAATAAAATATTAATGATATTTTGAATATGAACGTTGACCTCTCTGTAATATTAACTTCAATTATTAAGAGAGGTTTTATAGCAGCTTTGGGCTTTTAGATATTTCTTGTAATTTCATTATATTTTTGAGGTTTTTATAATTTATTTTTATTTAATTAAAAAAAAAAAGCTAACAAATAAGAAAGAGTTTATCACATTGCACAAGACGTGGTCATGGTTGTGCCACGACCATGCATCAACGACGCCCCATAATAAGATCACTTCCTGCCCATACATTTCTTGGGCCTCTGCATTTCTTTATAATATCAAAACAAATGTGTACAAAACCACCATCTAGTAAGAATCCAAAAATAAAAGCTGAAGATTAAAAAATTTATTTATTTTGTTATTTTAGATTTAAATTTTATAATGGTTAATATAATAGTCACTGATATTTTATATGATCATTGATTTTCAAAAACTATAAAATTAATTGAGATATATACAAGCTGTCTCGGATATTTATATTAATAAATATATATATATATAATATATATATATATATATATATATAATATATATTATTAACATAAGATGTACGTCGGAGAGTTGATTTCGCTATAAATGACTCCCTATGTATAAAACAATTTGATAACATGCCGGTGAATCTCATTTTCTAGAAGCAAATAGGGTTAACATAAAGTTTTTTAACGAAGAAAATGTGTTACTAAACTAGCTAGTGACGAAATGGAGAGAAAACAAAAAAAAATATATAAATTTGGTTTTATATTTGTGAGAAGATCGTAATAATAAAAAAATATTCTTGAAAGTAGTGTTGCGTTTCAAGGACGGGAAAAAAAGAGGGGAGGGAAGACGAGGAAAGAAATAGAAAATAGAATGTCCGATGAGAAAAGTAGAGGGATTGGATAAACAGAGTATGGGCCCACATGAAACTTAGGCCGTAGCATATGAAAAGGGCAGGTGGGCATCACGTGGGTTAGTAGTTATCATGGACCAGGTTTGTCCACGTAGGATAGATTGGAATCTGCAGGCCCCTAAGTGTCTCATCCTTAAACCAGAAAAATATCTCGGGGGACTAAACTAAAATTTTAATTCTCTTACTTAATTGCCCCTGCAAAACCAACCTATATTTTAGCTCCGTAATTCTTGTGACACGTGGCACGCAAGTAGGCTCGATATATTTATATCAGTAATTTAAGATTAAGCTTCGGGCATAATTCCTATACTAGATAAGTGTCTCGTTGTACATCGTTGAGCATGTCAAATTTATTTTCTAATATATAAAACAAATTCAAAGAAAATTAGGATTATGATAAACTCAGATAATTTAATAATATAATTATATATATATATATAAATTAAAAAAAAAACACAATTACTAATAAAACAATAATCTCTAAATATTAGGATTATGATAAACTCAGATAATTTAATAATATAATTATATATATATATAAATTAAAAAAAAAACACAATTACTAATAAAACAATAATCTCTAAATATTTTTAAAATTTCTCAAAAATCTTATTTAATTAAATAAAAAAATTAAATGAGAAAAGAATAACTTTGCAAAAAAAGAAAAAAATTAAAGCTTAGGCCTGTTTGTTTCCTGCAAACTATTTTTTTAAATTTTTTTGTGATTGTTTGTAATTAAAAAAGTTGGTCAACAGAAAACACATTTCAGTCAAATAAAATTTTGACTTGATTTTCAAGAAATGTTTTCCTTTTATTTTCAGGAGAGAACTCTTTTTAAAAAGTTGTGAAAAATTTTTAAATGTCATGTTATTTGCTGATTATATCAAATTTAGTTCTCAAACTTTTGATTGTTATATATTTTGTTTGGAATTTTTTTTCAATCTTCATCCCTTAGAATTTAATTTAATTTGATTTTTATATCAACTTTAATCCTTATTTTTATAATTGTTATTTTCTTTTCTCTTGTTATTTTTTTAATTGAATTTTTTATCTATCAGATTTGGTCATCGTTCTTTTAATTGTTATTTATTTTATTTGAAATAATTTATAAAATTTTTTTTTTTAATTTCATCATCTTTCATCTTTTTTATTTATTAGATTCGATCTCTATTATTTTGATTGTTATTTATTTTATTTGAGATAATAAAAGGTGAAATTAAAAAAAAAAAAAAACATGATTAAACTTTTGTTAACTTAACTAACTCACATGATCCGAAACACAAGATCGGGATAACCCCATAAAAAGAAAAAACAAAAAAATCACGAAACTCAAAACCCTAATAAAGTAATGTAGAATGATAAAATTGAGAAAAAAAATTATTTTTAAAATAAAAATTTAGAAAATTAATTAAGTCAGGTTAATCTTTGAAACTCGTGACCTGTGCCATGAGAGCAAGATCACTTTACAAAAATTAAAATAGGGAATATCAAGGAATAAAATTAAAAAGAAAATCAAATATAAATTTTAAAAAACAAAATAAAAAATTTGCGAGCTTTCTTTTCTTCGTGGCAAGAAACCCCTCACAGGTGACTTCGAGCCAAGCGTTTTGATCTGAATAGTCAATTTCTAGGAATCAAGGGAGACTTTTGAATATAACTCGTAATTTATTATACTTCCGGTCTAGTTCACACTTGAATATTGAAGCAGAAGTTGTGTGGACATGCTTCTTCCGAGAAATGGCATATATTAAAGTAGATTAAACATCTTATTTGCCTCATTGGCAAAGCAAATTCCAACCCTAATAAAAAGCAAGGTCTTTTTCCATGGATGCTGCTAAAGCAGCAGCCAGCTAGATCTTTTTTATTTTTAATCTCACATCAACCCTAAATTCCCAAAACACCCCCCGTGGAAAAAATATCCCATAATTAAATGCAAAAAATTAGGGTAGTTTCCGTTATTTACTACATCCTGCACGCCTGCCCTTTCTCTCCTCTCTCAAAACTCCTTTCCCCTTCCCTAAAAAACCACCAAACCCAACAAGGACATAGACAGAGAAGCAAAAGGAGAGAATGAAAGGGTGTGAGCTATGTGGGAGTTCAGCAAGAATGTTCTGTGAATCAGACCAAGCTAGTTTATGTTGGGATTGTGATGAGAAAGTACACTCTGCCAACTTTCTTGTTGCAAAGCATTGCAGAACCCTTCTTTGTCAAGCATGTCAATCTCCAACTCCTTGGAAATCCTCAGGGTCCAAACTTGCCCCTACTGTTTCTGTATGTGAATCCTGTTTTACTGTCCACAAAAATAATAAAAAACAACTCCAAGATCTGAACGTCATGGCTAGTGATCAAGAAAGCCGAGAAGCCGGAAATGATTTTGACGAGTCTGAAAATGATCGAGAATTCGACGACGACGACTCTGATGATGATAGTGATGAATATGAAGAGGAGGAAGACGAGGAGGAAGAAGGAGACAACCAGGTGGTGCCATGGTCAGGTCCTACTGCATCGTCTTCGCCATCAATTGCGCCACCTGTGGCTAGTTCTTCTAGCAGTGAAGAGGAGATTCCCTGTGCTGGTGGAAATGGGTTCTTGAAACGGATGCGAGACAGTAATGTTGATCTTGATTCTGATGTAAGTCTCCTTTTCTTGTTCTTTCATTTCTTTGCCATTTTTTTTATATTAGTTTTTAGAGGGCACATTTTAATAATTGAATTTGTGGATCTTAGGAAATATTGGGTCTTCTTCCTCTTCCTTTTTAGGTTACAAACTTTGGGTTTGGTTAATACATTTAATGTTGGATAAATGCAGGATGAAACTGGATGTTCCTCTTCGCATAATTTAAGAGGTGGAAGCATGAGCACCGAGGAAGGGAATTCTTCGAGTTCATCAAGGCCATGGAAGCAAGCAAGAACAAGCGTTCATGTAGAAGAAGATGGTCAAGCAATGTCAAGATCATCGGCTATCATAGACTCCCTGAAGAGACTGCAGAAAGACTTGGTCGCGAATGGAGAAAACGCGTCTGCTGCTATTCTTGGGATCTGCAAATTGAGCCGAGATCAGAGCCTTTGATTTCTGCCCCTACTAACTTTTTTTATATGATTAATTAATTAATAACCATATAGTTTTTGAACCATAACTATTTAGTATTTCATTTCATTTTGAAGCTTGTTTTAGTAGCTGGTTGTGCTTGTCTTCATGGTTTTGTACATGAGATGGTTTTTGGTTCAATGGTTAATGCTATATTACCTTATGATATTTGTTCTTCTTTGTTTTTCTTGATTTACCCATGGAAAAAGTGATTTTCTGTGTGCTACTCCTAACATTCTGGACTTGCTACCTTGCTATTGTCAATTATTTATGAGTGGAAATGGTAGATGATTCGCCATTAATTCCCCCATTCTTATAACTACTAGAGAAATAAGAAAGAATTCGTCCCTGATCCATGTAAATTTCAAGCCGTGAGTCTCGACCGATGCCGACTGAGGCTATGAACTCAATTCTTTATTGTAAATGTTAGTTACATCTCGCTTATATGAAGAAAAGATTATCAGTAGCTTGTATTCGATGATCCATTTACTGATCAGAATTTACAAGAATACATTACTACACCCTTTGTTATATTTTATGGTAAAGATTTGTCGAAATGATAGAATATTAAGAACACAACTTTTTAAAGATAAATTTGACATAATTAAACATGTAAATTTACTCTCTTTTTTCGAAGATAACGTAATATGGGATTCCCAGTTATCTAGTTCATAACGGATGTACATGTACCAGCTAAGGTTCATGGAGAAATTGACGAGGAACAGAATGGGACGTAGGGGAGGTTGTCTGGCCATTACGCTGCAAAATTCAGGACCATCCATCGCCGGAGGAACCTGTGGTATAGACCATATTACGGGCTACTTCTCCTTCCGACCACATATCGTTGCATGCCAAGCAAAAAAGGTCAGCAGCTGTCACGTATCAACTGGCAGAGTCCATACTCCATGCTCTCTCTTTGAAGATAAATGGGATGATGACATTGTAGCTGAGGATGAAATGAACAGTAGCAGCTAGCGGAAGATGCCCAGAACGAGAAAGTTAATATGTGGTTTTGAGTGGACCAGATGTTCTTGAAGTCAAGAGCGTCTGGTTTTTGTGGTAGCACGCCATGAACGTGGGCTACAGATGAGAATAGAGTGTGTGGCTGGTATGAAACAAAACCCCACTAGAATTTAGCATAAAATATGTAAAAGAAGAAGTCCACTTGCGTGGCTTTATACGGTTTTGGAGATAATTTCCCTTAATTTATAATAGAGGCCTTTGAACTTTGATTTCATCTGTGGTCTTGATTCGACGATGTTTGATTTCTTATCTTCATTACTGTGGAAGTTATTTTTCGTGTCGATTGTTACCTGGTTGAAAATTAATATCTAGGTTTTGCTTTGTTATCTAGATGGTAGTGTTTATTCTCGCTGTCGGTCGGATTATTTTTTTTTAATTAATTTTTTAATATTTTTAAATTATTTTAATAAATAGATATTAAAATAATTTTTTTATTTTTCATGTCGAGTTTTACATAATTGAAAATTAATATCTTGGTTTTGCTTTGTCATCTAGGTGGTAGTGTTTGTTCTCGCTGTTAGTCACATTATTTTTTTTTAATTAATTTTTTTAATATTTTTAAATTATTTTAATAAGATGGTATTAAAATAATTTTTTTATTTTTCGTGTCGAGTTTTACCTGGTTGAAAATTAATATCTTGGTTTTGCTTTGTCATCTAGGTGGTAGTGTTTGTTCTCACTATCAGTCAGATTATTTTTTTAATTAATTTTTTAATATTTTTAAATTATTTTAATAAGCTGGTATTAAAATAATTTTTTTTAATATAAAAAATTATTTTGAAAAGAAACTCATACCACAAACTCAAACATTACCGTAAACTAAGCTTAAATAAGATTAAAAGACTAATTATGTATATTTTAATGAAGATATTTTCTTAGATAGTGTATGTCATTGTTTAAAGTGTTTTTCATTTAAAAATATATTAAAATAATATTTTTATTTTATTTTTAAAAAAATATATTTTTGATATCAATACATCAAAACAACATAAAAATATTTAAAAAATCAATTTGAAGAAACCAAATTCTAATTTTACAAGAAAACATGGTTCCACCTACGTAGACAAACATTGTATTAGTAAATAGGGCAAATTAAAGCGTATGGCCCTTCCCATCTAGTTGAATCGATCGAGGAAGCAAGTATATTGTGTCCTACGATATGATATGAATATTGTATTCTGCCTTTGAAGTTATAGACCAATTTTACACTTTGAATAGCTGGAAAGGACCATCAAGTTTGACAAGAAAATATTAGATAAACAAGAACAAGAAAGGTTAAAATCATTTATTTTTGCATTTTAAAAGTGTTTTTTTAAAAAATTATTTTTTTCTTTACTTCAAATTAATATATATTTTTAGTGTTTTTAGATTATTTTTATGTGTTGATATCAAATAATTTTTTCAAAATAAAAAATATTATATTGATGTATTTTCGAGTGAAAAACACTTTAAAAAACAACTGCTTCCATATTCTCAAACACCCCCAAGTAAAAATCTAAAAGACGTGTGATTTTAGCTGTAAAGCCAGCACTATTCACACGCACACAAAATATTATGGATTTGTTGTGTATTTTTTAATAATTTATTTTGGTAATCAAAGTTTAATTTTGGACAATTTGATCCTAACTAAGACCAAATTGGAAGAAAATAAACTAAAATGAAAAAGACATAGCGTGCGAGAAGTTTCAGGAAAGATATACTTTGGTCCTTGCACTTTAAAAATAATGCAAATTATACAATTTTGGTATCTCAATATTTTTCAATTCAATTTTGATATAAAAGTTTATTTTTTATTATTGTTTGGTCCCTAGTTGAGAAAGGAGAAAGACAAAGTGAGAGGTTGCTGGATTTTCTTGGTAGAGAAAAAAAGGTGTTGTTAACACCAATTTATGTTACCAAAACATTCAATATTTGTTTCAAATGATTCCATGTTATAAGGATAGTTCATATTAGATGTTTTGTATCTATAAAATTCATGAAAAAACATATCTGAATTCTGGTTAATTTTTTATTTCTGATTGATTTTTGTTTTTGGGATTTTTTTTTGTTCTTTAGACCATATATAGATTTATCATGATTTCTAAGGTGTTTTTAGATTGAAAAACAAGTATATGGGTCAGACAACATTAAGCTCTGGCTTTCCAGTCACTATAGTAGCCAAAATCAAGGCAAAATCAAGCGACACGTCAAATGATTTGTTTTTCAAAAAACTTTTGGGCAGGCAACATGTGGTGTGCCTCAAATGCCAAAAAAAAAAAGGGACCCAATTGCCCGAGTAGGCTAGTGCGTGGGACCTAACAAATGGGCGACGTAGACTAGCCCGGCTTGCGAGGTGGGATGGCCTAGCTTGCTAGGCCCAGTTGTGCCTAACCCTTTTTTTTTTTTTTAATTCATACTTCTTTTTATATGCTTTTTATTTTCAAAAAAAATATTTATATTTAGATTAATATCCATTCTCTTTTATTTTATTTAGAGTCTCTTTTAATTGACTATTATTTTTTTCGTTAAGCATTTAATCTTTTAAGAGATTTTTCTAATTCATCCATAAGTTTTTTTATCCTTTGTATAATTTTTTTTTTCAAATAATATTTTTAATATGTGCATAATATTTTTATTTTATTTTATGCTATTCAATCAATTTAATATATATCTATTTTTATTATTATTTGATTAAATAAAAAAATTATTTTAATATATAAATTTAATAAATATAATTAAATTAATATCCCATTTTCAAGATTAGATATTTACTGCAGTAAGAATCTCTCAAATCCCATGAGAAAAGAAAGCCTCAAAATTTGGCCCCCATTGAAAGTCAACGATATTTCATAGGCTCAGTATCAATTTGTTAGGAGCTTCTCAACGATTTTGTGGTTTGTGTGAATAGTTTGACCATCTCCTTTTCCTTTCACCGTGGGGAGCTCAGGATATCTAGTCAGAAATTCATGAGGTGGCCTTGCGTGGCACGAGGAACACAATCTAAGAAAACATGAGAAAAACAAGAAGGGCATCAATTAATCTCTTAGTTTCTGGTACGAACATTGACATGTTTCCATCACCCTTAAATCCCAGTCAAGATTTCAACATGTCAGCAACATCTGTTCTCATCATTACAAACACCCACTTGCAAAGGTAACCCAACTAGTTGTCGCCGCCGGCAACTGTCCAACATTGTCAACCATTACAAAACCCGGAGCTCTCAAGTCAACCATGCGCCGAGAAAAACCCGAATATTTTTGCCCGCAAACTGGGAACCTGTCGTCGATTCTTCTTTACACACAAATTGTACTTTAGCTTTATTGGGTTGCTTGATTTCAATTTACAAGTTCAGTTATGATTAACTCATTTTTAAAGAGCAAATAACCAACTTCGTAACTGGGAACAAAAGGGTAGAGAGAAGCAATCTTCAACACCAAAACGATGGACATTATAATCCATTAAAACATATTTCCAAAAGCCTACAAGAATATCCAGAAACCTAACACCATTGATCAGCCGTACAAATCCTCCCAAGTTTTCATATATGAGAAACTTCTGACAAGAGTCGCAAGGGAGAAAAGATCATCCTACAATCTGTCTATTAAGCACAAACAGGAGACCCACGTGACAAGAACATCATATTAACTCCTCCGCATGTTCACCTAATCCCTGCTGACTGTGACACCTCCTCCATCAGATCTACAAAGAAAGACGGCCAAATAGCAAAATTGGATCCACGTGACAATTGAAGTGTAGAACATCATGGAAAATGCGCACACACAAAAATAGAGGAAATAACAGCGGCTATGATTACAGTGGAATGAAGGGGCATGACGAGACAACATTACACAGATAAATGCAAACTGAAGAACAAAAACCAAGATCCGGCTGCATACCTGCTGTGGAGATGGATCAGTCACGATATAGTAGTTCAAACTAGGCATCTGTCAGGCAACAAGCAAACAAATAGAGACATCATTTAAAAATTTTCCACTATTTACTAAAACAGCTGTGAAACAACACAAGTGACAATAGCAAGAACAGCAATTCAGCCATCAGCATTCAGTCTAAGGAAATCAATTCTTGAACAGAAACAGCACAGCTAGCATGATCATTCAGAGTAAAAGGCAAAAATCATGGGCCAAATACAGCATACCTGTTTTCTTTCAGCTATGTTAAACAAGAGAAACTATGAAACAAAAATTTGTCAATTGTGTTGACAAATAAGTGTTAAATTACTTATTCTGAATGGGTAGAAGAAGTATTACAAAACATAGCAAAAAATCTTATTTCAAACAACGTTGAGGAGCTAGCCTTTAACCTCACTAAGCCAAGGGAGGAGCTAACCCATAACCTCACTAAGCCAAGGGAGGAGCAATAAATAGACTGTGATAGGGAGTGGAAAACAATTTTCTAGACAGTCGATTTATGCACTGTCTTGTTCATGCGCTGTCAAAGCTATGCAAGGCCAATGAAAGTCAAACCATTGTTGCAACAATACACTCCAATGTAGCCTTCAAGAAACACAATGTAAGCTAAACGCTAATATCATGGATCCAACTAAAATGTCTAATACTCGAATAATTGTGTTATTGCTACTGCATCTGCTCCAGTAAGACCATCAAAATTGCAATAAAAAACAAAAACAACTAAGGATCCATCAATCCAAAGCCCTAAAAACCTCCATCATATTGCATCAATGAGATGCAATAGTGTTTCAACAAGCATCATATATCGATTTTAGTACTTAATTTTCATCAATAAGCCTTATCAATTGGCATCAATAACTTGGTCAAATCACTATCAAGCTCCGTGGTAATAAGAACCAATAGCTACACAGTTGCAACGGACTCACCACTGCTTGCACTTTACATTTCATATGACATATATCTCTCTAGATCATATCAACCACATCTCTAACAAAATTCTACAAGTACCTAAGGCTCCAAAGCTATGCTTACAATTCAGCAAACATTTCAATTATTCAATGCATCTTTACTGCAATATCACAGCAACTCTCTCAAATCAAGCCATGTAAAATATCATGTCAACCATGAGAAGATGAATCTCACATATTCACAAGTGATCCATTTTGTACTATTTATACACAACATCAACCACTAAATAAATGCTATCGAAACCGATTGTAATTTCCGAATTTCTTTTGCTGCACAGGCTCCTACATATTGTTTTAACTATGATCAATTCACTCTGCTGATAATGAAAAATTCAGGATGATGTGTCTTTATTCACACAAACCATTATCTGCACCGTCGATCTCATAAAAAAAACAAAATAAAATAAAAAACTCCAAAACCTAGTATGATTATGCATTACTGGTCATCACATATTGGAATAAACATAACCACATTAGCCAATATCCCACAAGGCAGAAAAAAGGCCTGGCAAGCATAATCATTACCAGCAATGACAAATTCCACCATCTAACATAACAAAACGCAAGCACCAATCAAACCAGCTAGTTGAGGTAAAACTTTACCCACTAATCAATATAGATTAAAATTAGAAGAGCACAATGAAGCCTGTCGCACCAAATAAGCAGAGTCATCTTTCTATAGTAATGAAATGGCCAATACCCATTTACATTTAATTATAGCAAAGTAACCTGCACATTTTAGATGCTGACTCCAACTCAAATCAACCCTACTTTCATCACCACAGCTTGTTATTTTACAAGCACCATTCAGATTTTCCGCTCAGGATTCATAAACCAACTCAGCTATTTAATGCATCTTTATTGCAATATTTCAGCAACTCTCCAGAATCCAACAATTTCAAGATTCATCAGAAGATTAATAGCATCCAAAATCAAAATTAACCCGGTGCATCCTATTTATATGCAACTTTGACCACTTATAAAATGCTCTAGAACCTAAGACATGATGTACACATTTCTTTTACATCTATATTAGGTTTTACATTATGATACAGTCCAGAGCATTACGATTAGATAATGCATCCTAATCATGTGCATAACTATCTCTACGTTTTCCTTTCGAGACAACGATCCTCCTCCTGTACATTGCCATCATTAGCATACACTAGCAAACTTATAAGATTTAAAAAAAAAAAAAAAAAAAAAAAAACATCATAAACAAAGATCATCAATCATTAAAGTAAGAAAAAAAATCAAAACTTCAAACCACAATCAAAATCACCAATAGCAAAAATGAACGGTCACATTACAAATCCTAACCTTTAGTTCCCTTCACATTAACAGCTGCCTCCGGCTCAGTCCCAACCACAATCCTTATCCTCAGGATATCTAACAACAACGACAGGACAAAAACAATGATGAACACAATAATCACTCACACTACCCAATCTCTCATCGCTCCCTCTTATCGCCGCACCAAACCCTCTACTCCCCATAATAACCGCACTCAACCCTAACCTCTCAATTTCCAAACACAACCTTTCCTTCATATCATGATCTTTCACAATATGAATCTTATACGGAATCTGCGCTTCCTTCAAAGGCCTCGCAATATCCGCCGCTTTCGAAGCCGTGAAAGCATCGAAATCATCCTCTTGCCGGGGCTGTGGCTTCTCACTATTCTCATTTTTAGTTTTACTATCAATTTCACTATTAAATTTACTATTATTGTTCAAGAGATCGAGTTGCGATTGCGTGGGAGTGGAGAGTGGGAGTGGGCCCCAGTCAGCGCCGAGGAGGACGGAGGTAGGGCTGACGTGGAGGAGGATGACAGAGTCGCCAGGACGGATGTAGTGGTGGACAGACCAGCGGACAGCGTAGGCTGATTCGTCAGAGAGGTCGACGGCGACACCAATCTTGCGGCGAGTGGTGGGGGTGAGAGTAGGAGTGGCGGAGGGTGGGTGAGGGTGGCGTGGGGGAGAAGGGTGGTGGTTGATCTTAATTGTCGGGAGTAGCGGCTGGTCAGGATCTACCGGGTTTTGTTGTTGTTGTTGTTGAGAATTCATGGCCGCTGCTAAGGTTTTGATGTTTGCTTGTGTAGTTGTTGATTTCTTGACTGAGAATGAAAATTGGATTTGTCAATTGTCTTTGTTCCTTTGTTTGGAGGGAAGGGAAATGGTGATGAGTGTCGGAAGGGGAGGAGAGCTGAGGGGTGTGGGGACAGTATATGAGATTTATTATTATTATATTAGAGATATAAAGTTTTTTTATTTATTATAAATACATGAAAATAATTTATTTATTTTAAAATTTTAATATTGAATCATTAAAATGATATAAAAATAAAAAATTTAATTAATTTAAATTAAAAAAAAACTAAAATTTAATAAATAAATAACTAATGTAACTCAGCTACAAACATGCACCAAAAATAGGTAAGATAATTGTGGGGTTTGGTGTGCTTTTCATGGGAATAAAGGTTGTTTTCAATTGATTTTGATTTGGAGAGATGGTACCCAAAATGCGGTGGTAATTAGACTATTTGTATGACCATTTCAAATACAAGATATCTAACAGATAGTTTTTTTTTTTTTAATTTCAATATTCTCACATGGATGATCGAGACTAAAAATCTCTTAATGGAAGTTTTGTTTTTTTTTTTATATAAATTTAAAATTTTTAAATAAATTCTTATAAACATTGATTCTTTAATATATGTTAATTCGGTTAAATCAGGTTAGGGTAGTATTTGTGAACACGATAAAAACTGTGTTTTTTTATAATTTTATTTTTTTATTTAAAATTGTTTCGATGTTGTTGAGGTTAAAAATAAATTTTTTAAAAAATATTATTTTAATATATTTTCTAACAAAAATACTTCAAAAAACAATAATTATCATAATACTTTCAAATACAAGAAATCATATACTAAAATGTTTTATTATATTCAAAATACACTCCTACACACAAAAACTTTATTTATTTGAAGGTCTGTTTAAGAAAAAATAAGAAAGAAAGAGAATATTATTTTATTGGTCTTTTATTCAAGGATTCAAGTAGAAATGTAAAATTTATATATAGCCATGATAATAACTTTGAAATTGATAGAAATTGGAAATTCCAACACAAAAGTATTAAATTCAAGGGAAGATGATATGGGAAAAACTCATGGGCCTCAAAAGTCAAACAACCGAAGTATTTGGAGTACTTGTGAATCTCTGTCCCAAAAGCCCAACACTTGATCCAAGATTAGCCCAACAGAAGTTCGGAGCTTAATTCTCAAGTCCAGAGCCAATTTCAAGGACGAGAGATAAAGGTAACAGCTTCCTTAATGTTCCTTTTTAGTGAATTTGGTTTCTATTTAAGATTACAGTTTAAAATATTATTTATTTAGAAATATATTAAAATATTTTTTTTATTTTTAAAAAATTATTTTTAATTTTAACACATCAAAACAATCTGAAAATATAATTATTATTTTTTCATTTTAAGCAAAACAAATTTTAAAATTTTTATACTGCGTTCTCAAATACATCCTTAACATATAGATTTAAGCTCATGAAAATACCGGAGTGGCTATCGAGTGTGACCAGAAACCATGTGGGTTTTGCTTGCGCAAGTTCGGAGTGTGGATATCTATAGTTACAAGATGTAATTGACATGGACAATATTTAAATTTTTTTAATAAAAAAAATCCTTGAAGAAAATTTTTTATATCAATAAAAACACTGGGTATTTTCATTAACCCCACCTTGGTCAAGGCCTCAATTGAAATCAAATTCTAAATCCAGTTATAATGTTAACTGTAAATCATATTAAATTCAATATTTTTAAGGCAACATTCTCTCAACCATGCAATTCCCGACACTATAGCAGAACAGTACTGTGTCCAAATTGTCCTTTAGTCTTTGTATCTTGATTTTTCATTTTCTAAAAATAATTTTTAAGAATTTATAGCTTTATATTCCAATCCTTAAACTTTATTTATTTTTTATTTTTTAACCTCTTAATTTTAAGAGATAAAAGATAAGTTAGTTAAAAATTTGAGAGGAAAGAAAAAGAAAAGGTCCTACTACTAAAAAAACAAATCTTGATGTCAATAAATTCCCATAAAGATGAGAGATCAATGGTAGTTAGGGATAAACAAAAACCCTGAAAAATTAATTAAATTGAGAAAACAAAAAACATATCCGAGAAAATCAAAACAAGAAAAAAAAATTAAATTAACTAATTAGAAAATCTAAAAACAATTCAGTTTGATTTCGATTTTAAATATCTAAAACAGATTGAACCAAATCGAATTGATTCAACCATCACTTTGAAAAAATAAAAAAGACTATAAATAATTAAACAACCTAAACCAAATCCATGCATCTTATCTTTTCCATCACGCTCTCTTCTCTCCCTCCAACAACAAATTGATCATGAACTTCGTCATTCACTTCAATCAAACTCCATCCAAATTCTTTGTCCATCATCTTCTCTTCTAAAGATGGCCTTTGCTCAATTCTTTTTCAAAATGATTATGGGCAACATAAACATTTGACAAAAGTACACAACTTGAGATATCATTTAGATCCAACTCATTCACGAGCTTCAGTGCTCATTTTATCATCTCAATGTTTTCATACTCCCTGCAAGAGGAGAGTAAAGACCCCCATATAATGGCATATGGGTTTACTGGCATGCTTCTTATTAGCTCTTCTACCTCTTTAAGGAGTCCTGCTTTCCCTAGTACATCAACCATGCAGGTTTTTTTCCCTTCCCGTCTTGATTGATCTCCAACTTATATTTTTCTTGATACTTTGTGGGGGTATTTTTGAGGTTTTTGCCTTTTATATTATGTTGTAATTTGTAATTCAAGTTTTGTTTGTATTTTAAATAGAATCGAATGGTGTCTTGATCATGTAAACTGAAACAAGTTTCTAAACAATAGAAACTAGTTTTGTTTTTTGGTTTTATCGGTTTTTCAATAATAAAAACCGAACTGAATTGAATCAAAATTAATTAGTTTGAATTGGTTTTGGTTTTAAATTTTTAAAAATAATAATTTTAGTTTAGTTAATTTTTTCATATAAAAACCAAATCTAAAATAATCACCTCTAACGATAAATGTCCATCGATAATATTGAAAAAAAATAAATCAAAGCTCTTAAAGATATTTTGAATTTAGTTTGTTCTTCAGGTGTTTTATACTTATAAATAGGTTAATTTGGATTTATATAATGTTTTCTGAACGAAACAGATTGAAAATTAAGCGGGGGGGAAAAACTTTGAGCTCAAGTTTTCGATGGCTGAAAAATTCGTGAAGTAGACGATGTGTATTATTCTTTTATGGTAAGCGAACGATACTTTGTTCGCTTAGTATAAAAAAAATTGCTAAAGGAGTTGGCTTAGATAAGCTAGGCTAGGCACGTGCATACATGGGCTTTCCTCTTTAGAGCCCAGCTGTGCAAGCCTGGCCTTTAGGCCTGGAAATATTTTTTTAATTTAATAAATACATTTTAAATTAGTAATTACAATGCTATTCAAATAATTATGTGATTAGTCCATACTTTTTAAATGAGGCTAGAGCTTTCTATGTGACATTAATAATAGCTTTTTTTAATAATTATATATGATCCTAACATATAATAAATTGTAAACAAATTGCACATGGATATGAGAATAATTAAGTATTCTTTTATATTTTTATATAGTTTTAATGAATAATTACTCTTTGATTTTTTTTAATATAGCCACATAAAAATTATAATCATATGTTTTTCTTAAAAATTCCCTTTTATTTGAAGATAAGTTTTTGTTTAAATTAGGAACAAGCTACAAATTAAATTAAATATTTTTCTCTTCTAAAAAAAATAAATTAATTAGAAAATGGATTTTTTACTTTCAGAAACAAAATTTCTCATTCCTTAATTAAAATTATTGCTTTTTGCCCAAAATGCAAAAACAAGAAAGAGAGGAAGAAAAAGGAAAAGCTGGTTAGTAGTAGTTGGAAAAAAGCTTCCACGGTCCTAGTACTTAACACCGAGACTAATACAGACTAGCAGTCTCCTTCTCTCTCTCCCTCTCTCTCTCTCTCTCTCTCTCTACACACACACACACACACACATACTTATTGCAGATTTTGTATTATTGTTAAAATATTGTGTTTGTAGCTGGGTCTGTCCTGACTCGCAGGCCGCAGCCACTCACTGACCACATATATATACAGCAGCGACCACAAGGTGTCTGCCAAGGAGGAAGGAAGGCTAGCATTTTTATAGCTTGCTTTTCATCTATCTTTTTCACGTTTTTCAAAGCACATCCTAAAAGGTTGCTCGACTCCCATAAACAGTAATGCAGAGATGCCCTCCTTGTGTAACCAATGTTTAGAAGAGAAATCTCTCACCTGTCCTCTAGCATGAACAATAAAGAGAAGTGAGAGAGAGAGAGAGAGAGAGAGAGATGCTCCTTGCTAGGGTTTTGAGCCTCCTTGTGAAGTCATTTTAGCAGGTTATACAGAAAGATTTGTAATTAAATGTTTTCTATATGACAATTGTAAACATCAATTGTAGAATTCGTTAGAGGTTAAGCAGATCAAAATATACACAGATCATGGTCTGTCCCACTTTATTACACAGTTAGAACAAGCCAGCAGAGTGTGACAACTGCATAATTGTTGCTAGTATTGTAATGACCAAATGCCTCGAAATAACCCAATTCGTTTGTGGCTATGCTTCTCAATTCTTGACAAGGAACAAGATAGATCATAAGCAAAAGTGCAGCGCAAAACAATGTCAAGATCATAAAAGCAGGGAAATAATGTTAAAGCACTGACACTGATCAGAGATAGATTAAATAAAGCAAGAGTATGTACTGCACTGTTTTCGCATTGCTATTAATTAATTAGTTTAAGAACAAAAGGGAAATTATAAGAAGCTGTGTTTAGGTTCAGGCAATCACACATATATCAAGAAAAGACATCAAAACCAAAACTAGACATGTTTCTTGGTTCTAATATGAAAGCTTCAGAGACAAATCAATAGAATTAGAAGCATCAGATGCACTGTTATCAGAATAAGTTGTGACACAAGAAGCTTCACCAGTACCCACTGCAACTGAAGCTTCTGCAGTAGGAAATTCCATATCCTTGAAACAGGTGCTTTTACCATTTTTTACAGGGAAAAGTTCATATTCCATGATAACTTTTCTACCCATTGCGTTATTACCCTTCCTGTGTGCTTCCATCGCCTCTACACCCTACATAATCCACATGAATTACCGACCAATCAAGACTCAAACAAATTATTAGATATAGTATTTATAAGAAGCATGGTTCCAAAATATTATACATACCACTTGAAAGAAAGATGGAGATTTACCTCGTTGTTGTTGTGGTTGTGATACTTGGCATAGAAAGCACTCGTTGCAGCTCTGGCACTGAATCCTCCCATCTGTCCATAGAAATTAAAATAGTAAAAATTTAAGATTTTAATCACAGTGTTTAAGAAGATTGAAATTCCAGACTGCTAAAATACCTTGTTAGCCTATAATTAATTTATTTCCTTCTTATATTATTCCTCAAGAAACGAACAGGGAAAAAAAACAAAGGCAAGCGTGCATATAGCATCAAGAAAATCAAGAACCCTAAAAAACACAAACCTTAAAGCAAAGATCACAACGAGTAGGCTCATATAATTGCTTCTGCTGCTGCATTACTTTTGGGATTGAAGAGAGCTCTTTCGAAGCCTCAAGCGCAGCAGCAGAAGGAGCTGGAGGCCCAACCTGATGAACCGGACCTGATCCAACCATGTACGGGTTAACCAAAACCTGGCCCTACCCAAACCCACCATTGTTATTTGCAGTAAACTCATCAACCCTCCTAACCACCACACCACCCTGGTGATCCCAACCCAAGAACCCATTAAAAACAACACCATTACTTCTCATTGGCACACCATAGTTAACTGTAGTACCATACTGCGCCATTTGATTATCATCATCATTATTATTAAACGGGTCAAAAACGTGCAGCTGCTTGGTGGGCTGGAGATTGGGAGACCCAATCTGGTTAGTCTCAGTAATTGCCTTCCATCTTTCTTGAATCCTCAAATTCTCAAGTTGAGCTACTCCCATTCCTCTTCGAGGTTGTTTCTTGCGAGTTTGACATTTATTGGCAGTAGGCTTTCTGGTCCGAGTAGTAGTAGTAGTTCTTGTGGGTTCAGCTGGTTTGGTACTCATGGCCAGGGTGGACTCTTGTTTTCTATCATCGCTAGGCATGAGAAAAAGTGAAAGTGAGGTAGCCATTGAGAGGTTTTTTTGTTCGAGAAAGATCAAAGAAAAATGAGTTTGAAGGGGGTTATGAAAGAATGGTGGGTCTTAAAAGAGAAAAGGTAACTGATGGTAATCTATAGAGAGAGAAAAGGTACTGTTACATTGGAAGCATAGACCTATATATATATATATATATATAAAAGAGAGAGAATTAGATGGGTTTATAAAGAGTGGTGAGAGCTAGGCAGGTAGCTAGATAGCTTCTTGTGGAGATGATGAACAGAGGATTTGGGGTTTGAGATTGAAAAAGAATGTTGGATACGAGTTTTGTTGTGTTCTTAAGAGAAGAGAGTGAGAGAGGGAGAGGACAGAAGTAGCAGTGTGAACTGTGAAGCAGGGTGAAATGCCAAAAGGACATGGCCATGTCTATGCAATTGTGTGGATGTTTGTTGGGTTTGCCAATATTTGTCTTGTCTGCGGGGCGATTTCTTTGCTAGCTAGTTTTTTTTTTTTTCTCGTTATTTACACCTTTTTTCTAGTCTATAATATGGACATAAATAAATAATCATATGAAGGAGATCATTGCTCAAACTGATCCAACACAAGCCAACCAAGTCGATCCATAGTCCTTGGAGCTAGTCAAGCATGGGTGTGGAAAATAAAAATAGCTTTCCCTTTGCTTTTCCTTGGAACTCTCTGCTTTAACTTTTACCATCTCCAGTACACCATTAGTTGATTTAGGGTTTTGATTAACCAGGGTGTTGCCATGTGACACCACAAATTAAGGAATTTTAATTTAAAATAAATCAACAAACATCATGGATTTCAAAGATAAGATGCAAGAGTGCTGAGTGTGCATGTATGATATATAGAAAGAGAAACTCAAGGAAAAACGAAAGCATATTTTCCTTCTTTCTTCTTGGATTTTAGCTCCATCTTAGTTTGATGATTAACCTAAAAAATCCTCCCTCTTTCATCACTGTGTAAACTGTAAACACAGAAGGAGATGCGTGGAGTGGAAAAGGCAGATAAAAGAGCTCTCCGAATCATACACATGGTCCCACGAACACGTATCAAGATCTGAGAAAACTTAGCCGATTGCATCAGGCATGGTCGGAGCTAAAAGGTATTGTCCTGTGGAGAAGATGTTAAGAAGAGCAAAACAGGTGGACGCAGCCCTATGTCAGTTTTATCAAAAATAGCAAAAAATCATTACTGTCATTTAAATCTCTTGAAAAAAGAACAATAAACATTGCTTTTGTAAAGAACAATTAAAAATATATATACCAGTTCGCTGTGTTTCTTCCACATTTAATTCTTGCCTGATATACTTCCATGGTTATGATCTTCTGATCATGGTGCAGCTAGCTAGGGTTCGGACTCACCAGGTAATGGTGGTGTGACCTTCAACAATTCTAATTGGTCCACCCGATCAAGAACATTAAAAGAGCAGTCTTTGGGCAATCATGCAGAGTAAGATATATGTGTGTGTGTGTGTGTGTGTGTGTGTGTGTGTGTGTGTGAGGATGGATGGATGGATGCATGCATGTATATGCCTATATATGATTCTTCATATTTGGAAATATCAAAAAGCTGACTCCATGAGGTAGCTTCTTTTAATAAATAATACTATCTCGTGATGTTTAAGTTTAACTAATGCTTAATTATTAATTTTTGTAGCAATTAATATTCCATGCCTAACTATACAAGTGTTTTTTTTGTAGCAATTAATTATTTTTTAAATATCTACAATCCATGCCTAACTATACAAGTGTTTTTTTTGTAGCAATTAATTATTTTTTAAATATCTATAATCCATGCCTAACTATACAAGTGTTTTTTTTTTAGTTGAATAGCACAAGACATCCCTTTTGTTATTCTGTTTGGCCTCTCGTTTGCCAGTTATGTTCGATTGATCAAATCCTATAAATTAATTAACGTTTATCCAATTATATGATGACATGTGTCAGCCCATGTCTAAAAATATAATTTCAAATCAATATTCAGTTTCCACAAAAATCATGATGGAATATATTTCATTGATATTTTTTAACAGAATAAAAATTTCAACTATAATATGACATGTCAGTATATTCTGTCTGAATTACTAATGGAAATTTAACAGAATAAAAATTAAATAAAAATTCCATCATGATGGAATATATTTTATTGGTAATTTCTAATGGAATAAAAATTCAATCGGTAATGTAACACGTTAGTACATTCAGTCTGAATTGCTAATGAAAATTTTTAGTCAGCAAATTTAAAGGAGTTAATAACCAACAATTCCCCTCGCCTCTCGTTTATTTTTTTTCTTATTCTTTCAGCCAAAAACATAGTGGCCCAACCTAAAAAATCCTCCCCCATCCTCACAAATCCAACTCATCAATGTCAACATACATCTATCCGTATTGTCAGCATATCTCTCTCTTGGTTTGATTTTTCATGAAATATCACTACACCAAGTAAGCAAACTTACCTTCTTTTTTTTATAACCCATTAATGGTTTAGATTAATTTATTGAAATTTTTATATAGTATTTGTAATTTGCTTGTATATTTAAATATTTTTCAACTTTTTTCTAGATAATTTTATTGTATAATGTATAATTTTTATGTTAAGGTTTGTTTGATATTTAGAGAAAATTGAATTTATTCACCTTGCTATCAAATTGAATTTGATATTATAATTTAAGTGTGTTATAATTGAAGAAGTGATGAGTAATTTAATGGTTATCAATTATATTTTGTCAATTTTATTGTTAAGTAAAAAATTTAGAAAAATTTGAAGAAAATTGATTTTTAAGTAGAATTGATAATAATTAAAGGGTAATAATTTAGGTTAAAGAAATTTGAATTGAACAAATAATAGATAATTAGTTTGGGTACCAATTATTTGTTGTTAATTAATTTGATTTTTAAGTTTATATTTGAACCTTACATTGTATTTATCTAGAAATGATAATTGATTATTTGATTGTGATGAACTCGTTTTTAATAGAAATTTAAATTTTTAATTGATAGTTACATTAATAATAAAAACTATTATCAATATTGTATATAAGTTTATAAGTAATTTATGATCGTTCTTGAATGTATCAAAATGCACCTTAAGGGTTGTAAATGCAAGATTATCTAATTCAAGAGGTTGAGAGCTTTATAAATTTTTGTACTTTCTAATTTAAAAAAAAAAAAAAACAAAATTAGATGTTTGTGTGTGAAGTGTGTGTGTGTGTAAAGTTCTGCCATAAATATGTTATAATGATGGATCCACTTAAAAAGGTTCGTCAAGCATATAATTATGTATTATTTATCTATGATGAATTAAGAATTTTTATCTAGTATGTCAATTTTATCATTGTATAGTTTTAAAGTATTTTCTCTTATATTCTCATGTAGATTCAATTTAGTAATTTTTTATAGACAACATCATCAATTATTGTTATTTCAAAATTCAAATACCACTAAAGCTTAATTTTTTTAATTACAAGATAAAAAATTGACCACATGATTTAAAACACATGTAAATATTCAACAAAAAAACCGGAAACTAAATGTCCTAATTATTGTTTTGATGTTTTTCTTTAATTTCTTTACATGGTGTCATATAGTGTGAATTACTTCTTTACGAAGAAACATTTGTTGAAGTTAAACACTTTTTTTTTTTTCAATATCCTATTTTCGATTATAAATTTCATAGGTTAGTGAATCATCTAATTGTTAATATATAATAGTACAAAAAAAAAAAACTCATATTTTGTGTGTGTTTATTTATAACCATTACCACATTTTCTTTCCTTCCAAATTCATGGAGAAATGTTTGAGAGCAGTTAAGAAAATCCATTGTGATCCAAATCAAAACCATTATTATATGAAAAATGAAAAAACTTTATTCTAACCCTACTAGATTAACGAGCTTGCTGGATGAGAACATATCACTATTATCATTATAGTTATTGGAATTGTTTCAGGATTTGACTTGATACAAAGTTTGGATAGTTAGTTAATTTGTTGAGTTAATTTAAATTAATTAAAAATGATATTATTTTATTTAAAAAAACAAAATAAAATTGTTTTGAATAAAAAATAAAAAATATATATCATTGAAATTAACCAAGCTAAATCTAATCCTGGTCTGACCATATCAATTTGATTAGTTAAATTTAAACCAAATTAATCTTTAAATTTATTCAAAATAAAATATAAGGAGAGTCAGACTACATCAAAATAGGTTTATATGGCACTAATAAAATGCAAAATTCAAGTAAACCGAAAATCTATTTATAGAAATCACAATGAGAACTTTCTCATCATCATCGTTACAAACTCATGTCCAATAACTGCCATGAATTAATTTCACCACGTGACAATATTTTATTTATTTCTTACTATATAAGATATTAAATTGCATCCATCCAAAATCATATCCTTAATAAATAAACCACATTTCACGAGACAGAGGAGAAAAAATGAAACACGAAAAAGTATATACTAATAAACTTAAGCAAAATTCATATCAAATCATTCCCTTCTTGTTTATCTAAGAACTCTGCAAGGAGTCCTTCTGATCTTTTCTTCGAACAATGATGGGAAACGGTTGGGAAGGAGATTTAGCTTTTACAGGAGTTGATGGAGAGTATTCTTTCAAGATTACTAGGAAAACATCTCCTACAATGCAGGTGCATATCAAGATTGTGAAACTCTCTTATGATCATTTGTTCCGAGTATTATAGGCCATAGTTTTGAAACTTATTCCGGCCTGACGGATTGTTCCGGGATCTAGCCGATCCGGTGCTGAAACTGAGTTTGGTTGAAAAAAAACTAAGAAAAGAAAAAACTCGGTTGACCTGTTCAAAAACCCGGTTGCAACCTGTTAATTTTTATTTTTTTTACTAAAAAAAATATCGTTTTAATTAAAAAAAATTAACCTACATCATTAGACCAGGCCAACCAACCTATCGGTCTGAAAACTATTTTACAAGCACTTATATTTCACTGTATCCAACAACAACCAATAGAATTCGACGAGAAACGGATGGAACTAATAGATACCTTGTCATAATGTCATTAATTGTATCTCGTAATAGAATCACATGTCTATCTTTTATAACTCATTGGATTTCGTCAATCATTAATCCGAAAAACATGTTTTGTGCTAAATAATTTGTTTTAGTTTTAATTCATTAATTTAATTATCTTGAATAACTCATAAATAAATGAAAAATCCTAACAAAATGTTAAATGAAATAAAAAAAATGGTTTCGTAATAGTATTTTAATATTTATCATGAGCTATAAATAGATCAAATGCACACAGAAATTCGAATGAGAGTAGCGTTCAGAGAACCCTGGAAGATCGCTCGGCTTGTGGTCCCCTTCCAGGTGGAAAGTGGGCCCCACATATCTGGTATATGGTAGAGGGGGTTTGTCCTTTGTACGTACGTAGCTAGCTAGCTATGCTGCAAAGGTAGAGAAAGTTAGCGTTGCACTAAGGAAATACTGCTGGTTAGACGGCTAGGATAAGGACTGAGAGAGAGAGAGAGAGAGAGAGAGAGAGAGAGAGGTGACACGTGTAATGGGTTTGGGATTAGCTGGGTTTGGGCAGACATGGTGGATTCTTGGGTTCTGAGAAGCAGATTGTTCCCTGCATGGAATGATTAGGGATTTGGGCATTATGTAGGTGTACGTATAAATAATGGATCATGTGTCTATATACAACCTCCTCTCTGTGTATTTATTTATACACACATGTAGCAATGGAGGCGGCTTAGGGTTTTGTTTTTATTTTTTTTAATTATTATTTTTTAATAATTTTATATTATTTTAATGTATTGGTATAAAAAAATATTTTTTTAATATTTTTTATAATAAAAAATACTTTATAAAATAATAATTATCATACTTTCAAACACTTCAGTAACCGCATAAAACTTATTATATGCTTTATATAATTAATATGCCCAATATGTGGCCAAAGCCCTGGCTGATTTCTATGGTCTGGGATGAGAGAGATGTCGAAGATTTTGATTAGACCATGTTCAAATGTTCAAATAAGGCACAAATTTGGAGAGCAAGATCGTCATACCGAGTAGTTTTGACAATTAATTGGTATAAGAATTTCCCTATCAGGCTATATATCACCACAAATAATATTCTTCACTTTTCATGTGTCTCTCTTTTATAATTTACTCCCTATATTTGTATCTCGGAGGCTCGAGCCCTTAGGGCAGCTAGCATCACAATATTGGAACCAAAGCCTCTCAAAACGAAGGGAAAAATTTGCTTTGCAGTCACCATAGCCAGCGCTTAATGTTGAGCACTTATCATATTCTTGATTTTTTTCCTGTATAGGAACCATACTAATTCAAGATTCATCCAAAATGAATTGCATGGTTACCTTGACCATGACCATGACCATGACGTGGAAACACTTTCAAGAAAGTGAAGAATCATGCCCGAAATCACTCTCTTAACTGTAGATAAGATTCGGCAAGAAAACCAGGCAGATTCAGAGAAGAAAACCAAACAAGAACCCCAAAAAAAGAGAACTTGAATTGAATTGTACCAGAAGATTACGTGACGGTACACTAATTTAAAACAAGTTGTTCCTAGTAATGATTCAAAATTTGGGTGTAAATTAATCCTAGTTTCAAGGAGACAGCAGGAGTTAAGAAATCTCTCATGGTTCTTTGCTTCCATGTCATAGTTGTATGTCTTGGCTTTTGTTTTTTGAAAAGTAATTTTTGAGAAATTATTTTTTAAATATTTTTATGTTTGTTTACAAATAAAAAAATTGATTAACAAAAAATTTAGCTTGATTTTTAAAAAATTGTTTTCCTTTTATTTTGGACGGAAAACACTTTTCAGAAGTTGTGAAAAATTTAAAAATATCATATTATTTACTGATTATATTAAATTTGATTTTTAAATATTTGATTGCTATATATTATTTTGAATATTTATTTTTCAATTTTATCCCTTAAAATTTAATTTTTATATTAACTTTGGTCCTTATTTGTATAATTATTATTTGTTTTTTCCTTGTCATTGAAATTTTTTATTTATCAAATTTAATCCCCATTCTTTTGATTGTTACTTATTTTATTTGAAATAATTTATGAAATATTAATTATTATTATTTTAATTTGTTTATCTTTTAATTTTTTTATTTTTTTAGATTTGATCTCTATTATTTTAATTATTATTTATTTTATTTAAAATAATTTATGAAATTATTTTTTTTTCAATTTTATTCTCATTCAACTTTTTAATTTGTAATATTTATTCTTCATTATTTTAATAAACTTAAAAAAATAATACATTAATAAAATATTTTTCAGCTTATTTTTCATGATATAACTAAATATTGGGAAGCATTTTTCAATTTATTTTTTATTACACTATCAAACATCAAAAAATAAAAAAAAATTTTTTGAAATTTTGTTTTTTGAAATTTTAATTTTAAAAAAAAATTACTTCCTAGTAAATTAACAGAATATTAATGAGATATATGTAGGCTTTGGCTGCTCGAGGAGGGGATGGATAGGTGGTCGGCATGGTTGTTTCCTCGAGGTTGTTATAAGGAAACATAAAGTTAGAGTAACTGTTAGTTTCGGCTTTATGCAAGTTGTGAAAGATCTAACTATTTTAGGACAAAATGGCCCCAAAAGATCCCTTCCCCTCTTCACATTTTCTATACCCAAAACAAAGTACTGAAACAAGGACCACAAGGACTGATGTAATTATTTAGATCTCAATCTGAACTGAGATTTCTTTTCACTTTCCTCTGTGTGTTTCCCCTCCCATTATGACCATTTTGCCCTCGCTCATCTGCCCCACAAAGACCCTCTTGTCCCAAGAGATGAACAGGATCAGTATGAGGTCAGGTCAGGCCTGTCCTGACAGCATATGGTTACATGGTACACTGCATGTCTAGCAACATTTGAGATTGCAGGGGAGGGACTAAAATAAGTGATTTAAAAAAAAAAAATTAGAAAAATAATTTAAAAGTTGTCGCATAATAATAACATTTTAATTTATTTTTTTTGAAACATTATATTTTCATCATCTTTGTAGCGTTTAAAAACATAACTTTTATTAAATATTGTTATTTTTAAAAGCAACAAGATAATTACTTCAAAGACATGACATTTAAATATATTGCATTTTAGAAGAAGCGACACCTCGTTAAATTTAAATACCTTTTCAGATTAGTTAAATTAATGTTACGATTTAGAATTATAATATCTAATTAATATTGCTAATCAAAAACATGATATTATTATTCTAAATTGTAAAATTAATATCTAAAAATATATTATTTCACCCCAAAAAAAATTGTTACTATTGATTCACCTTTTCTTTTCATATAGTATGCTAACTGCAGAATTTGTCCGAAATAAGTGGGCAAAGCATACAAATGTTAGGGAGGTGAAATCTGGTCCGTCGAAGGAGGACAAATCTGAGCATCAGATACCGGGTGTTCTCTAGCATTTATGTGCAGATTGGTGTATGTAATGGATCCAACAGGTCGCTATCATCTGTTAGTTGTGTTGGTACTGCCCAAAAAAAAAAAAAAAAAGGACTGAGACATAAAAGCAACATATGTATGAAAGACGTCTGGACTCTGGTGGTGGTGTGAACAAATTAAATTCATGTTTGTTTTTATATTTTAAAAATATTTTTTTAAAAAATTAATTTTAATTTTATCTTGATTGCCTCTATTTATTATTTTAAACGGTTAACAATTTTTTAAATCAAATATTAAAAGATAAAATTAAAAAAAAATTATTCGAGTCAAACCCGGTGAATTTATCAAACTTATAACATAAATTATGAGAATAAAATAATCTTATAAAAAATAAATCAACAAATAATAATTTAAAAAAATCAAAAGACAAAAACTAGTGATATTTTGATATTTTTATAAGATATATAGGAATTATATTTTTATAAGAAAAATGATAAGATATTTTGTGTAGCACTCCATTTTCAGCATGTAAAATAAGCATTGCAAAACCAAAATAATATATTTTTTCTTTTTTACTTTCCATTTAGTATTTTTCTTGGAGATACTTAATATGTTTGGTAGCATGGTTTAGCCGCTCTTTTCAAAAATTTTGAAATTGTTTTTTCTTTGAATTAATTTTTTTATATTTTTAAATTATTTTAATGTATTGATTTTAAAAATAATTTTTTTAAAAATATATATATTATTTTAATATATTTTTAAGTAAAAAACACTTTAAAAACTAATACTAATCTTTATCCAAAACACCATAACACAACATGGCTTTAAAGCCCACGCCCAAAAAACCCTGGCCCATTATTTAGCACTTTGATGTGTTAAATATATATAACAAAGATTATTTTGGTCCTGTCTCGTTGTAAGCTTTTTTTTAGTTGCTTTTCGAGCGCAACCTCATTAATAACTTCTGCTTTTTAATGAAATACTAAAACTTTATTTTTGTATTTAAAAATTTTTAATTTTAATTTTAATTTTTTTTATATTTTTAGATTATTTTGATAAATTGATATAAAAAATAATTTGAAAAAATAAAAAATATATTAATTAATGTATTTTTTAAATAAAAAACACTTTAAAAAGCAATTGCTACTACTCTCAGACACTCCCTAAATCATTTAACTGGTGTTACATCGTGATTTTATTTAAAAAAATATCAGGTATGCAAGTTATTATAAAGCATTTTTTAACTTAAAAAAATTAAAATGTAAATTCAAAAGCCAACACAAGCATTGAACTAAATAAGTTGATAATTATTTACAGAAATAAATAAAAACAATATTGACAATAACCAAAAGAAAAAAAATACAAATCAAGATATTCAATCACATAAAATGAGACATTCACTCAATTTTATTCACTGAACTTATTTATTTAAATCAATAAAAGATAAATTCACATCATAAAAAACCTCATGACCTAAAAGATAAACACAAATAAAAGTAACTACATAAACTCACGTCTTATAGAACGAACAAATCAACAATATTATTTAAAAATAAAAATTTTTATTTTGAAAAATAAACTTCGTTTGTATAGATCAATAAAAAAATTATAAAAAAATTAGAATAATATA
The DNA here is from genome assembly GCF_005239225.2 of Populus alba. Classification (NCBI taxonomy): domain Eukaryota; kingdom Viridiplantae; phylum Streptophyta; class Magnoliopsida; order Malpighiales; family Salicaceae; genus Populus; species Populus alba. The sequence goes on along the minus strand of NC_133284.1, from coordinate 46,549,210 downwards.
TTGAAAAGTCAAACACAAAAAAACAAATAACCCTATATTAAAAAATAACATTCAAAAGCTGTGATCTGAATCATAAGATCATGATAAACTTATGGAAAAGAAATTGAAAATAATCACAACGCCAATATTTTTTTGAAAAACAATAACTAGAGGAAGATAAAAATTTGATTTGACATGCGCTCCGCAGCTGGTCAAAATGTTTTTTTAAAATAAAAATTCTTGAGTACAAGGGTTATTTTGATATGTTTTTTTTTCATAAAAAAAACTATAAATGTAAATCAAAAAGTTTATCCAAATATCTAATAATAATAATATATGCAAATAAAAAAAATATTAACAATAAAAGAAAAAATAAAAAAAATTAAGAAATGAATGTAGATTAAGATAATTTATTTGTTTATGTTTAATGAACTTATTTATTAAAATCAATCAAGGATAAAAAAAAAAACACATATGAAACCGAGTTAATAAAATAGAAGGAAAAATATATGCATGGCTGAATATATACAAAATAACAATTTTTTTTACAAACCAAAACTAGTTTTTATAAAATAAAATAAAAAATCTAAAAAAATTAATTAAAAAAAAACCTTTTAAAATAAAAAAACTTTATTAAAAAAAGATTTGTAAAACCCCAGTAGAAACATTAGCTAGACAAAATGATTTTTATTTTAATGTAAGATTTTGAATTCATAACATTTTTTTTTATAAAAAATATGTCAGTAATGTCTAATTTATTGTAACCAACTAATCATGATGTCCTTGCATCGAACGGTATTGAAATGCTAAAGGAACTTCTCTTTATTAATTATTCAAAAAGCTAATATACAAAAATATTGTTTGTTTTTAGTTTTCAGTTTTTATTTGAGTAAGCTGGTTATATAAAAAATTATATCAGTTTTTTAATTTTTTAATTTTTTTTTAATTTTTTAAATTGATTTCAACCCTAATCATTTGATTTTTTTTACAATTTATTTTTAAATTTGATTCTCATTATTTTAATTGCTATTTATTTTATTTTGAATCATTTTCTTGATTGAAATTTTTTCAATTCCATCTTTATGCATTTATTTTTATTTAATTTTTATGTCAAATTTGGTATTTATTCTTTTAATTGCTACTTTTTTAATCATTTTGCTAATGAATTTTTTTTATATAATTCCATCCCTAAAAAATTAATTTCATTTGATTTTTCCCTGAACATTTAATTTCATTTAATTTTTATGTTGAATTTAGTTTTAATTCTTTTAATTGCAATTTTTTAGTTTTAATTCTTTTAATTGCAATTTTTTTTTTGTTTTGCATTAATTTTTTTTCAATTTCATCCCCTTAATATTTGTTTGATTAAGAATCTTGCTTTTTTGTTTTTTCAGGCTTGCCTTTAATGACATCATCTCGGTCTTATGATCCGAGTCATAGATTTAAAGGATTAGCTTGAGTCGACTTTTATTTTTTTAAAAGCATTTTTTAATATTTTATTTCTTTTCTATTTATAGGGTCATCTCAATTTCATGTCCTGGTTCATGTGTTTGATTTGTTGATTCGGGTTGTCTGTTAAATTCGCTCAGGGCTTTTTTTGTTTTTTTTATTTGCTTTGACAAGTTTTTAAAATTTTTAATTTTAAATTGACTTATAATAAATTTTTTCTTAAAACACGGATCCAGAGTTTTATAGGCAGCGAGCTTTTAAGATTTAATCATGTTTAAGATGCTTGTCCGAGTTTACTTGGTTTTTACAAATATTTTTAATTTCACCTCTTATGATTTTTGTTAATATTTAAAATTTAGTTCTTAATTTTTTCAATTGATATTTATTTTATTTGGTATTTTGTGTTATCTTTTCATTAAATTGCATCCTCCTTGGGTTTTTTCTATCAAGTTTTATCCTTATTTTTTTTTGTTGCTTTTACAGGATTTTTTTATTAATATTTTTTTTACTTATTTCATCATTTAAAATTAAATTGGTTGAGAATTATGGTTCTTTATTGAATCTAGGTAAAAATTTCATATAATACGACATTTAGAGATTATACTAGGTTTAAGGGGTTTGTCGGGTTTGCTATGTTTTTTTTTTCTTCTAAATTGATGTATTTTTTTAACCTTTTTTTTTACTTTTATTTTTGTTATTTTTTCGGTTTAATTCTCTTTTTTAATTCTTTTTTTTTCTGATTTGGTTCTAATAGACTAGCTCTCAATAATTTTTTTTTCCTTTTCACCCTTATCATTTTTTAATTCATAAATAATCTATCATATTACAAATAATAATCTATCATATTACAAATAATTTTCAATTTCATCCCATTATGATTTTTTAATCTTTTAAGTCTGATCCTAATTCTTTTAATTACAATTTTTTTTGGATTTTGTTTTTCCAGATTTTAGTCTCATTCTTTATTTTTTTCGTTGTTCATTTTTTTTGTTGCAAGTTTTTTTTATTAATATTTTTTTCTATAATTTTATTATTCATAATTAAATTAGATGACATTTAAACTTCTTAATTGAACTTGAGTCCATAATTTAACAAGTTTCAAATTTTTTATATTAGATTAGATTTATAAAGTTAATCTACATTTGCTTGTTTCTTTTTTTTTTAGTTGATGTTTTTTATATTTATTTTTAAAATTTAACTCTTCTCTGTTTTGATAATTTAAGTAGATTCAAAGTGATATTTTTTTCATTTTTTTTCATTGATTTATTTTTTATTTTTTTATATTATTTAAATTATTATTTTAACCAATAACTTCCAGTTTGGTTTTTTTTAACCTATCTTTTTTTTTTTTTTACTTCAAACAAATTTTATTCGACCCCAACAAAATACGGACAACATATCCATTAAAGTTTAAACTCGATATACCAAGCAAGTGGATTAATCCTCCCTTTTTGGGAAAAATGACACTGACATCATCATAATGCGGTAACAGATCATTAACTTGGTGGCATTAATTAATCTCTGACTTTGAATTTTGGATTTTCTATCAGATTAGCAGTGAGGTGCCAAGTAGTGCCAAGTTAGGTGGGTGAATATTCTTAAAATTAATAGACGGGTGGCATGCTTGTAGATGTTCAAGGTTGGTAATGAGAAAAAATCTTGAACTTTTTTCCAGATATCAACCATCCCATGATGCTAGCCGAAGGAGACAAACAAAACAAAGTGTGCTGAATCGTCGCCATGAACAATGCATACGTATATATATAGAAGATAGCCATGGAAAGTTATCAAACTCTACATGTAATCTCAGAAACATGAATGCATTTTCAGTTTCTTTGATAAAAGACAATTATAAGAGGAAATTACAAAATCACGAGACCCTCCATTGCCAGCATTCTCAAGGCCAGCTTCATGTCATCAAAATGTATTTTTTTTTTAAATAACCTGAATATTCTCTATGTGCACACAAGGCAGAATATGAAACCTCAAAAATTATTTAAATCCAATGCTAAATTAAAGGGTTAAAGAGCATGATTACGGTTCCTTTCCAGCAACCCCTCCATAATAATCATCTTCTTGTACTCTTTTGAATCAATCCCTTCATAATCAAGTATCTTTTGCGATGAGTTGTTCCTGGCTTTCGAACAACGAGGCACCAAGAAAAGCCATGTTGAGGTGCATAATATAGCACATACCTTGCCCCATAAGACCAAAACCATGAGACTTACAAGAACCAAACACAGACCAATAGTAGAAGTATGCCCTTTTCCATTCCCTTGCATATTGTCCTGCTTCAGTTTAAATTCGGATGAATTTGATCGAAATAACCGGCTTGTATCAGATAATGACTTTGAATCTAAAGAAAGCGATGAAGAACTCGAGGACCATAAAGAAGAATGTGAAGAGCCAATCATGTTGCTGTTGGAGATATTTACCCCGTCATCATCTTTCTTGGCAAATTCTTTATTCTTGGAATCTACCGAGTTTTTTTCTGGGTTTGATTCTTTCTCAACCTTTTCTGACTGTTTCAACTTTTGCAAAAGTTCCCTTTTCTTGATCTTCTTGGCCTGTCGAAGAAACGAATAAAGTACCCAGAAATCATTATCTTGAGACACATGGAAGCAAACAGTCGGGAATTATCTCAAGATAACATGTAGTAGATCTTTTGTCATTAAGTTACACAGTTGTATTACGAAACTGTTTGATTGAAATAAAAAATTGAATTGATGGACTTTTCATTGATCAACCGTGTTGTTTAGACCCATCAGCAGGTCAAAAGAATGGAGCATCAATTCCAAGACCACGTAGCAGAAAAGCAAACAGATTTAGTCCAGAGAAATTCAACATAAATATTATCCATCAATAGTTTCATCATTACAATTATGATAAAAAAAAACCTTGTAAGGATCAAATCGGGCGGCCAAAACCAGAGGGATAGTAATGCTATAAAAAGCAAGAGTCGGGAAGACCGAACGTCCAATAATATTCAAAATTCAAAGAAAAAACTTTCAAGGGAAAAAACAGGACCAGAACTTGAACTGATGAAAGTAAGCCTAAAAAAAAGAAGCAGAACCAATCAATTCGTTTGTTCAAACAACAAATAACACGCACCAATTACCGAATAACAAATAAGACTCTGTGTGAAATTAAAGATAACGAATCAAACATCATCGTTAAAAACAGGGGAGAAGCTTTAACAAAAGTCAAAGTCATTGGAAGAAGATACTTACCAGTGATGTCTCGAACAAAATTGCCTTCAATAAGCGAGAAATATTCTTCTTGTGACCTTTCTTTTCCGGGTAAGCAGTCGATTCCTTGCTTGACGATGGTAAGTTGGTGGGAAATATCTGAGGGAAAACTTCTCCGTCTTTGTGCTCCAACTTGACACACTTAAGAACTGGATCTCCGCCGCCATAGCGGCCCCCGCCCTCTTCAAGGCCTTGTCGCTCTAGACCGTCCATAACCACTGGTCCAAAACACAACAAGAACTTGTTTTTGTTCTTGTTTTTTCTGTTTTGATCAGTGTTGCTGTTGGTTTTTCTGGTCTTGGTCGACTGCATGGAGAGGGTGTTGTTAGATAAAAGATTGCGGTGCTGTTAGTTACAGATTTTTTATGTGTGCATGCGGGAATTTAGGTGGTATTTGTGGGGAGAGAAAACTGTGGAGAAAATCCGAGAAAACGAGGGAAAGTGTGCGTCTTTTGTTAAGAAGAAGGTGGCGTTTGGTTAGTTTACCGAGGGCCGTTAGTCTCGCGCTTTGTATGCTCCGTTTAGATTACGACAAATACTATAAGGAAGTATAAAATTTAGGGAAATTGCTCAAAAAGGGAGGGTCTTTTTGGTGTTATATATCCACGTAGGATTCAACTATTTATAGCCAATCACCCGTTCTCCTAGAATGCTTTATCAATGCATACAAGTTTGGGCTGTTTGAAGTTGTGTTTAAAATAGTATTTTTTAAAATTTTAATTTTTTTTAATTAAAAATTAATATGTTTTTATGTTTTTAAATGGTTTTAATGTGGTAATATCAAAAATAATATTTTAAAAATAAAAAATTATTTTAATATATTTTCTAAATAAAAATTATTTTAAAAAACAATTTATGAAAAAACCTTAAAATTGAAATTAATCATAATTGATTGCAATAATGCAAATAATTTTATTTATTTATTCACTGAATTGGCTAGTGTTCACCAGCCAGTTTCAAGAGCTTTCCGATTACCAAACCAATTAGATCTAGTTAATTAGAAAGAGAGGACGAAAAACATAATAAATTGAAGAGAATTTTCATTGAATGAGAACCAATCTTGGTTCATTGCTCTGAGCAGAATCTTTTTATTATTATTATTACAAGGAGAGATTCAGAGTTTGGTTAAGAGTATATTTATAATTATTTTTTAAAGTATTTTTTATTTAAAAATATATTAAAATAATATTTTTTTATTTTAAAAAAATTATTTTTATATTAATATATCAAAATGATTTAATATTAAAAATATATTAATTTAAAAAAAAATAGAACCTCAAACACGGGAGAAAGATTTTTAAAATACAAAAATAAATACGGGCTCAAAAAGATTTGTACATGCCATTGACGACTGCAGAACATGTTGAGTACGGAGTGTTGAATCATCGTTCGATACTCTGGTTTTGTGTTTCAAAGACCAGAGTAGACTTGGACTTGGCATTCGATTAGTTTGAAACCATGACTTTAGACTGGCGATAAGAGAGGCGGAATGACCATTCAAAAACTCTAGCAACGCCCATCACACATGGGAAAGGAATTTATTATTATATCATATTAATGCTATAATTGTAAATCTTTTAGGTGACAAAATTATAATTTTTAAGTTTTTTAGAAAATAAGTTTTTTTTATACTTGGTATTTTTATTATTTTATATTTGACCTGGTTATCATTTTTTTTTTCTTATCTTCATTTTTTATTATATTTTTTTAGTTTTTTTTCTTCTTTACACTTTTTTTTAATAAAAAAATATTTTATTTTTATTTTTTATACTTTAATTATTTATCTCTCTAGTCTATTTATACCATTTTTTTTTATTCTTATTCTTATTCTTTTGTAATATGTTTTTATTTTTTATTTTTTTAAGTTATTATATAAAGACTAAAAAAATGGTGTTGTACTATAAAAATTACAACATTGTTTTATTTTTTTTTTATTTTAGCTTGATATCTTATATGTTTTTATTGGCAATTTGGCACAAAAGTTATTCGCCCTGCAGCGAAACAAGTTAAATAAATGCATTAATATGTATTTATTGACACAAATAATTCTTGATGTATTTAATTAAATGCATGTATATGTTTTTTTATTTATTATTATAATTTTTTTAAAATACATTTAAGCTTGCATATTTATTTATTATTTATAAAAAAATTATTCAAAACAATACACAATTCAAATAACTAGTTGTTTTCCAAAATAGAAAAGGAAAATTTTTAAAAAAAATCGAAGATATGTGCCATGGGCATTCCAATCCAATGCCCCCTATTGCTGTAACGTAAATATTATTTAGTATGTCCTTTTTCTTTTTGGGAGAAAGTATTGGGAATGTCCCTGATTTTAGGGAAGAAATAGGGTATTTTAGATTTCTAACAAAATTTGATAAATTTTTTGTACAAATAACACAAGTTAGAATAGTATTAGAAGAATAGCAAAAAGCTATTAAGAATAATCATTGTTTTAAAAATCATATTTGTTTATTTTATTAACATGTGTAAAAATTCAATATAAAATTTTATAAAGATCTCATGATCAAGAAATAAGATTCAATATACAAAAGTCAAAGAATGAGCCATTAGAAACATACTAGAGCTCTGTTTTTTACAAACACAATACCGTTATAAATATATCAACGAGACGATTCTAACAACACCCTAAAAGATCACAAAACATGATTGTAATTTGTTAGGAATTTTATTCGAGATCAATCTAAAATTAAATGTTAATTTAGAGCTAATTATGATTTTATTTGGTGTTCTTCCAAGGTATAATCTTTATAAGATGTTGGGTTGAATTTTGTTTAGGCTAATTAATTTGCAAAAGAAACATATCTAGATTGTATTCAAAAACATATTTCAAAATATGACCATTATTTTAAATTATGAAACGTAATTTTGTTTAAATTATGTTATTTTTCAAATATTTTTTTAACTAGTATTATTTTTCCAAAACTTTTAACAAACTACTTATTTTTCAAAAACAATCCAGAAAAGGAGTGGAACCATAAACAATCCAGTTTGTAAAAAGAAAAAAAAAGAAAAAGAAAAAATCAGTGCAACTTTCTATGTTATGGTTTTTTTTTTTTTTTTTTCTCGTGGAGGTGCTCCACCGTGGGCAAGGGAACACTTTTTTTTTGCTTGACTTTCTTGGTTTTACTGTGAATAGTTTTCTTATCACCTGTTTTATTCAATAATAGTTTTCCAGTTTTTTTTATGAATTGATTATTTGTTAATAAAAAATATATAAAATCTTTTAAAAACTTAATATTATTTCCTCATGAAAACATAATTAAAAATTAAATGTGTGTGTGTTTATTCTTGATTAGTTTCCTTAACCTACCCTCTCATTAGAAAAGATAGAAAAAAACAAAACAAAACAAAGAGCTTAATTATGCTTAATTTCCCTTGATTAGTTTAATCTTTTTATTACTAATATAATTAATAGAGTCATTTTATTACATGTTCTGTTAACATCTAATACCCTTAATCTATAATCTTGATAAATGTTATGAGCTATAATGATGGTAAATAGTATATTGGTCTGGGTTTTGCAACGAATCAATATTAATTTTTTTAAAATAACATCAAAAAATATTAAAAATATAAAGAATGTTTTAAACTTATTGAATCTGATGTCATGGCAAACTTAAACACCTTATGTTTGGTATATGTTACATGCCCAAGCGCGCTTTGAATCTGACAACCATGCCTTATTAATTGTTTTATAATTTTTTATATAAAATAAAACATTTAAACTACCCTTAAAGTGTCATAAATAGAAATTTTAATTAATTTTTTTATCAATGGTTTTTTTTATAAAAAAATATTTAAACTATCCTTAAACTACTATAAACAGAAATATTAATTAATTTTTTATAATTAATTTTTATTTTTTATAAATCAAATTTAACTACCCTTTAAGTATCCAAAAAAAAAATGCTAATTGATTTTTTTAATTTTTTTTTATTTTTTTTATAAAAAATACATTTAAATTATTCTTAAAATATCCTAAACAAACATGGTAATTAAATTTTTTTAATAAATTTTTTTTATTTTTTTATAAAAAAATATTTAAACTATTCTTGAAGTATTATAAACAAAAATCTTAATTAATTTGTTTTATATACTTTTTTATTTTTTATAAAAAAACATTTAAATTACCCTTAAAGTATCTTAAACATAAATGCTACTTAATTGTTTTATATTTTTTTTATTAAAAAAATACATTTAAACTATCATTGAAGTGTCCTAAACAGAAATCTTAATTAATTATTTTTATAAATTGTTTTTAGTTTTTATAAAAAAAATATTTAAACTATCCTTGAAGTATTATAAAAATAATCCTAAATAATTGTTTTAATTTTGTTTTTTATAGGCTCTTAGGTTTGGCAATCGTACCAGACCCAATCGACTCAGATCTGGCTGCCTTATTAGATCCAACTGATAATCAAATTATTTAGAATTATTTTATAAATGAATGAATTTGAATATTTACTAGATTAACCTTTTGTTTTATCAAATAATAATTGATTTATTTAATTTTTGAAACACATAATATAATTTATAATTGCTCTTAATTAAAAATGAGGGAAAGAATTGAATTATATGCTACATGATTATAAATTAATAATAAATAAATTAGTTTTTGATTCGTGAAAAGAATTGAAGCAAAAAGACTCTGATATTATCAATTTTTATTTAAAATAGTAAAAATAACATAAGACATTAGCAAAAAAAAAATCTATAAGAAAATTAATAAAGTGTTCAATTTATTCTGGTGAGTTTTGAAGTAGAATAATTATTTTCAAATTTTAATGTTTATGTTTTTTGTTTATTTTTTAAAGCTTTTTAGAGTCTTGATAATTGAAATAAAATATAACGATGATACTACATAATTTAGTTGTCAAATAGTTTATTTATATTATTTAGAGTTTTACATGGTGCATGGATTAAAAATAAAAGTAACCTGTATTTTATGTTGCATTTTATAAAATAATTAATTTTTATGAATCAAGAATTTTCTTTTCAAATTTTTTACTAATATTGGTCTTTTTACTAATCAGATGGTGGGTTACTTATTGTTATATTATATATTATATTAAGGATGCTAGACTTAAGCGTCTGAGTTTGATATTACACATGATTGCCACACCCAAGGTAATTGGGTCTGGCAACACATGTTAGATCTAAATAAACAATAAACAAAAAGATAATAATAGTTGTTAAGAGAGAGAAAAGAAAGAAAAAACTCAAACAATCGATCATCAACGACAATCCAACTATGATATGTTTACACGCGACGCTCCATGTGAAAGTGGGCACGACTATGTATTTAGTGACATGTCGAATGGGGAGATTTGACTACCGGTAAGTGTCTCACACACTTGCATAATAACGCAGACGCCGCCCACTTGCTGGGGTGTGTAAAACACACTCCATCAGCTTTTTGATTAAAAAATACAAAATATAATGTGAAAATATTAAGATACCCTCATGGTCCTCTTAATTACATAAACAAACGATGTAAAAAATATCAAAATACCCTCAAATGAAAAACTTTTTTTTTTTTTTTTATCTTTTATGAGGCTAAAATTGTTATTTGTTTATACTTAAAAATAGGAGAAAAACCTGATTGTCCTTATACAAAAAAGTTAAATAAACATTTATCTTCTCACAAAAGGTTAAAAATGAAACTATTATAACAATTCACAATTAAATATTTTTTGATCTAAAGTAATTTCCCTATACCATATACCTTTTGTTATAATATGACATGAACAGGTAAAACAAGTTGTTTCAATAAAATTCATTTATCTTAAATTCTTTATAGCTAGAACAGATAAAATAAATTAAAAAATTAATAAACTTTGAAAACCCAATATTACACACTACCTTTTCTCAAAAAAACTTCCCTCGAATTTTCCAAATTCCCTTCAAAATGTTGAAAAGTCTCTTTCAATTAGTTTCCCTAACGTAGCCTGTCATTAAATTTTAGCAAAGACTTCAAGGACCCAAATTCTCTTTTTAAATAAAATTCATTTTTTCAATTTTTTTTGTTTTAAGAAATAGAGAAAAGGAAAGGCAAAGTAGAGTCTATAGAAAATTGACGAGATTTTTTTTTCAAATAAAAAAATATGAATTGAATTTAATCAGCATTAGATAAGGGGCTAATTAGTTAGTTTTTGAAATCAGAGAACTATTTAAATTTGTTTTGTAAAAACCAGAGATGCTAATTTATAATTTACTCCTTAAAACTAAGATGCTTAATGACTAAATAAAAACAACTTTTAAACTTTTGTAATATTCAAATATGATGCAATGCTCGACTCGTCAAAGAAAAACATAGAATTTCCTTCTCTTTTTTTTTTTTAATAAGCTCTATAAACTTTCTCTTTACATTTATTTTTAATTTGATATAAATTCTGCTATTTTTTATGATTTTTGTAGTTATATTTTTAAATATATATGACACATGCGATACCATTTGAACTTTTTAATTGAGAATATAAGATTTTGTCTCATTAGATTATTTATAAAAACTTGATTTGATCAATTTTAAAAATTACTTACGGGATTGGATTTTTTTATTAGTTGATTTGATTTTGTTTAGATAGGATTAGATTATTTACACGTGCTCCGTTGCGGGTCGGGTTAAATCTTCTTAAATGTTAAGAAAAATATTTAGATGTTGTGTATTTTTTTTTCTATCGGAAAAAAAACTAAATCATGTTATGGTTAATTCAATATAACTAGGTTGATTTTATGGGTCTAAAAGCAATTTGTAAAAGCATAGATTGACTTAAAAAAGATTAAAGATGACATCTTTTTTAATATTAAGATAACAACATATTGGATTGACTTCGGTCAACCCAAGTTAACAAATCTATGACTCAAGTTATGAGGCTATGATAACCCTATATAAATCAAATTAAAATAAATTATAAAATCTAATTCACAATCGATTAAATATTGAAAGATAAAATTGAAAAACAAATCAATTCACAGGAGGCCTAAAAAACCAAACCGAGCTAACCTGCCAAATTAGCGACTCGGCTTACAAGATCAAGATAACCCCATGGAAAGTAAATAAAAACAAATTATGAATTATAATCCTCAATCAACCCAATATTGAAGGATGCAATTAAAAAAATCAATTTAAAAAATAACATAAAAATAACTTGAGTAAATTCACCACACCCATGACCCGAGTCATTAGATCGAGATAATGTGAAAGAAAGAAAATAAAAAAAAATGAATAATTTAACCCAGGCTAACCATTTAAAACAAGTATTTTGGTTATGAGACAAAAATAACCTCATAAAGAAAAAATCAAAATAAATTATGAGGTTCAATTTCAAATCATCATTATCGAACCCAATATTGAACAATAAAATTTATAAAAAATCTAATTAAAAATGACATAAAAAATGAGCAAAGTCAACCCGGGTTAACTTGTTAAGCATTATTACTGGGTCATGGGGACGAAATAACTTAATAAAAAGCAAACTGGAACAAATCATGAAACCTAATTCTCAATCAAAGATAATATTAAAAGATGAAATTAATTAAAAAAAGTAAAATAACTGAGTTAATTAGGTGAACTTGCTAAACCCTTAAATTGGGTCATGAGACGTTGATAGCTTAATAATAATAAAAAAACCCAACATTGAAGAACGTGTGCCATGGGTCATGAGACCAAGATAACCTCTTAGAAAAAAAAAACAATATAATTTAACATGTGTTAAAATGTCAAAACCTGCAACCTTGATCATGAGATAAAGATATTCACATTGAAAAAAAATAAAAAAAATATTATGAAGTTCAATTCATAACCAACTTAGTGTTGAATGTTGAATGATGAATGTTTTTAAAAAAAATCAATTAAAAAAATGACACAAAAAACAACTTAGATTTACCTGGGTTAACTCATTAAGCACTGTTTTCTGGTCATGAGGTTGAAATAACATAATAAATAGTAAACAAAACAAATCATGAAATCTAATTCTCAATCAACTCAATATTAAATGATAAAAACTTGAGTCAACCTTGTTAAAATATCAAACCAAGTCAACAGAGTTAACATGTCAAACTGAGTTAATTATGTTAACTCACCAAATTGAGTTAACCTACAAAACCTACAATTAGTATTATGAGAGTATAATAACCCAATAGAAAAAAAAATAAAAGATAAAATTAAAAAAAAACATTGATTGAAAAAAAACCAAATAAGAAAATGCAAGAGCAAGGCACTATTTTAAATAAATAACGCTTTGCGAGGAGGGGTACAATAAAATCATATTCTCTTTTCGTTTATAGTTAATATTTAAACAATTTAAATGTTAAAGGGAAATTGAATTCGCTATAAACCCCAGGAATTAACCCTATGTCCTCTAATTAACAAAAGCTAGTTTGGGGGGGGGGGGGAGCATTTTTATTATAGACTATGAGTGAAATCATTGTTCACCGAATCAATGATTTCAAGGTTTGCCTATCCATTAAAAAAACATAACACTGGTAATTGGAAGTAATTTTATCTTTTTACAAGGTCTCATTAGTCTCTGCCAAATTAATTGGGGCTAATAAATATTTTTCTTTTTAAAATTTATAATACAACTAAAATACCATTGAAAAAAAAAAAATTAAAACTAGAATCAAATGACGATTGCATATTTTCACAATGATTTTTACGTAATTATCATGTCAAGTGAGGGAAAATTTGATCTTTTACTGAGTATAAAAAAATAATTAATAAAAATACAATGAAATGACCAAATTACTCTTGAAAGCTAAAAAATTAAAACTGACCTTGAGGGGTTTTTTCACATTTTCCTTAAGACTTTTTGGTTATTATGTGGTAAGTTAAGTGGCAATTGGGTTTTTTAACAAATAAAAAATAATTAAATAATAAAAAGTTGTTGGTGTGTGCAACAACACAGCATAGCTACTAAAATGCCTTCCCACCATGGTGTTGGAAGCGTCTTTTTGTATTATTTCTTATAGGGCAACACGTGGTTTTGAGTGGCTAGTTTGTCGCCGGTGGGACATTTCTTTTCTCTCTCCTTCTCCTAAAATGATAGCTTAGTCCTATTTGTTACTGATATTTCAAATCAAGTCCTTTTTTTTTAAATTTTAATTTTAATTTTTGATCCTTTTATAAAAGTTTTATTTGTTTTTAATTTTGTCTATCAATTCCAATTTGATGTATAGTGGTCTTTTCAAGTTAGTCCTTATTCTTTTAATTTTTAAATTTTTTTTGGTCCTTTTGTAAATTTTTATTAGTTTTCAATTTTATTTTACAATCCAAATATATGGTATTATATTTTCTAATTTGGTCCTTATTGTTCTCATTTCTAATTTTTCTCTTAGTCCTTTTGTAAAAGTTTAATTTATTTTCAATTTCATCATTCAATTTTATGGTATATATATTTTTTTTATCAATCTAGTCCTCATTCTTTTTCTCATTTTGTTAAGGTGATATTTTTTTTCAATTTTATCATTCAATAAAAAAAATTGATTTGATTTTTTTATGTCAATTTTGATCCTCATTCTTTTGATTTTTTATCCTTTTTTTCTAAATTGATTTTTCTTTTCAATTTCACCCTTCAATCCAATAAATATATATATTTTTTATTTTAATCTTGATCATCATTTTTTTATTTGCTAATTTGTTAATACTTTTTTATAATTGAAATTATTTTTTAGGAATTGATCTTCATGATTTTTTAGATATGATGTTTTGGGTTTAATAATTCGGGTCAAAAGTTTGAAAAGTTACACGAGTTGATTTTTTTAAAAAAATAAAAAAAGTGCTTCATAATCATCTTAGTTTTTTCTTTTGAGTTATTCTAATAACATAATCTAGACTGCAGATTTGACAAGATATTTTAGGTTGACTTGACCGTGATTACCAAAATTATAGATTTGTTATGATGACTCAAATTTACAAGGGCTAGTTTTTTTATATCCATTTCTTCCCATTTTGTTCTTTTTGTATTTAATGGGTTGTGAATTGAGATGCATTGTTTGCCTTTTTTAGACAAATATTTTTTTTCTAGATTATTTTAATTACTTTTATTTTTAAATTTTATCCATTTATTGTTATTTTTTATTTTTTTAATTAAAATAAAATTAATTTATTTAACCTAGTTAATATATAACTCGAATCATACATTTTTTATATTGAAAAAACACACTCACACTACCTAAATATTATTTTGTATATAAAAAAATTAGTTTGGCTTCATAATGAAGCGTTGACACTCTCTCTAACTCGGATAATTTTGGCTCACAAAAAAGAATCCATTTTTGTCGCGCACTTTCATCCCACTTCTTAAATAAGAAAAAGAAACACCTTAAAGTTTGTTTGTTTCTCCTTCCTCTATTTGGCCATAAAGCCCTTGATTGATGAATTTTCACTATGTGCCTTGGAAAGGATAAAATAGAGGGAAAAAAACCTGAGGGTGTTGAAGATTTAAAAGGTGATTGGAATTTTCTATTTATGGAAATTGAAGAGGATGGAAAATGGGAGGAAAATGGAAAGAGATTAAAAATTAGAATATATTAATGTTAATTAATAATAATATAATATAATAAACTCATCAAATGATTAAAAAAATCAAAGTAGAGTACTATTGGGCCAAAAATAACGGACCCCAAGTTGTTAAAGTCCAATCGAAGTATCCAAATTCAAATTCAGTCACAGGTCCCACAGTGTGCTCTCTTACACAATTGTGCTCTCTTCCTCTCTCTCTCCTTTTCGCTCCTGATATTTCCATATATACATAAAAAAAGCCCTCTCTCAATAAAATCTCTTCAAAAAATAAAATAAAAAAACGTTTCGAGTTGATAAACCCTATGGACCTGCTCCGATCAAATCTCTCACGGGTTCGGATCCCCGAACCAACTAATCGCATCTACAAGCAGGAGTGCTGCGTCTCTTTCGAAACTCCGGTATTCTTTTCTTTCTTTCCGTTTGGTTTCCAAGAAAGTTCAATTTTTATTGAAAGAGGAAAATAAATTCGAATATTTTTTTGTAAAATAATCTAAATAACCACAACTCTGCTTCATGTAGATGATAACTCTCTAAGTTCTAATAGTTGCTTGCTGTGGCATTGTTCTGGTTTGCTAAATGTATTTCTGTTTGGTTCACGATAAAGTGAAAGGAAAAAGAAATAAAATCACTTATTAAGTGAATGAATACAAATTTTGTTTTTATGATTTTTCCTTTTGAAAAAGCATGGAAGTGAGGAAAATACTAGCCAGACTTATTTTTTTTAATTTAATATTTTATGTTCTTTCATTTTGATGCAATTGCAGTTATTAAATATCTTTATATATATATATATATATATATCTTATGCTGCTGGCATTTTCTTTGATGAATTCCAGAGGTCTGAAGGCGGGTTGTTTGTCGACATGACTACGTTTCTTGCTTTTGGGAAAGATTATGTGGGTTGGAATTATGAGAAGACTGGAAACCCGGTTTATTTACACATAAAGCAAACAAGGAAGGTGGTCCCTGAAGATAGGCCTTTGAAGAAACCAACTCTTTTGGCTATAGGTACTCAAATATTTATCATGGTCTGCGCATATAATTCAATTGATTTCATGATTGTTTAAAGGTTATGATTAATATTGGGGTGTTCTTAAAGAAGATTGTAGGATTCATTATTGAGAATTGGTTATGAGTTGCAATCATGCTTCTGCATGGATGTGTTGTATTGGTTAAAGAGTGATTTTGTAAGACATGTATTTATATTGAAATGAAACTTACAGTCTAATATTTAAGCTTTTGGGTCTGATTTGGTGCTGCTTGGGTTTAGATGTTTTTGTTTCAAATCCCCTTTAGCTTACAAGAGGAATTGGCTTGAAAAAGAATTTCAAGCATTGAAAGTACATCTCTGCTTGCCATCAGATGCCCCCCCTCTTCTCTCAAATATATAGATTTTCTTAATGAATCTTTTGGAAACCGAGAAAAGCACCCTAACCAGATTCATTTTAAAGTCAACATAGATATTTTGGATTCTTCAAAACTACAATTTCCCACTGTGGTATAACTTCTACACTATGAACTTCTAGTCTTAGATACGAACTGACATGCACTTTTGAAGTTTTGTATGCCTCATTCAGTTTTTGCATGTGAGCCACTTGTTTTTAGGTGTCCCTAATGCTTTACCTGTTATCACATGAAAGCCTAATAATTCTTAACAAAGTTACGAATTTTTCTTTTAATTATTGGCTAGCTGAGAACAATACTTAAGTGATTTTTTGTATTTGTAGGTGTCGAAGGGGGATTTGACAACACTGAACCTGAATATGAAGAAAATCACAATATAGTGATATTACCTGATTATGTTACTTTACCATTCCCTTCAGTGGAGTTGCCAGAGAAGGTGCATTGTTGTCACTATATCTTTGTTTTAGTTTTTTAATCTTAATATTATCTTACCATCCAGAGGAAGCCTTACTGTGACAAAAACCATTTTTCTAATACTGCAGGTGAGGTTGGCAGTTGATGCTATCATAATGGCTGAAGGTGCTGAGAGGAAAGAGCAACTTGCTGCCTGGATAGCTGCTGACAAGAAGCAAGTTAGTGCATATGCAATGAGTTTACCACAGATTGACAATGGTGTTGTTATTCCACCATCCAGGTGGAAATGTGCCAAGTGTGACAAAAAAGATAATTTGTGGCTGAATCTTACTGATGGAATGATTCTTTGTGGGAGAAAAAAATTGGGATGGAACTGGAGGCAACAACCATGCCATTGAACATTACAAGGAGACAAGCTACCCTCTTGCTGTGAAGCTTGGGACAATTACTGCTGATCTCGAAGCAGCAGGTAATGCCAACTTGCATTGTGAAGGAGTTGGAATGATTTTCTTTACTTAATTATGTGCTTGAGTGTATATAAGTCCTGTCAAAATCATGCTTCTTTTGAATGACGTGTACAAAGTCAAATTTCTTTTTGGTATTTCTTGCATTGGTCAAGCAGTTATATTAGCATTATTGTTTAAGCTATCTTGCTGTTAAACAATGGATAAGTGTACTGGAATGGGATTTTTGGTTAAAATTTAGTATACACCATCAACAAATGACAAGGCCAAACAAAATTGCAGTTTGGCATTAGGTATCCAAAAGGGGAAGAAGTTAGATGCTGGGTAGAAAGCGTAGCTATCTGCATAAATATCTGTGCATGCTTATTGGCTTCATGGCTGTTCTTTAATTGAGTGTCATGAGTGGCTTGAGGTTGGTGAGGACAAATCATGGCATGTATTGGACAATGTGAATTGGACTAATGGTTGTGCACCATTTTAGTGGAGAATAAATCCTTATAAGATATCTATCTCAGTGCTGCTTCTTTACAAGACAACAAAACTACATCCAAGATAAAGTGACTATCCTTCTAAAAGGCAGCTCTGTATGCTTGAAATTAAATGTCCTAATTCAATTATATCATGAAGAGGATAAATAATTTACAAGCCTGCAATTTACCTATGCATGTAAAAGATTTTTCTGGAAGTTAAATGTCTAAACCCAGTTATCCTGTGAAGAGGATAAGGATTTATGCCCTTAAAGCTTCCACCACAATTTGTTGTCTTGAATAGCTTTTAGTTGATCTTATGCAGATGGTACACTGTGGCTTATTAACAAAATGCAATTGCAATCTGTGGAAAGCTAGAAATCATATCTTAGCAAAGTGGACTATTAAAGAAGGAGAAAGTGGGGAGTTTACTTTTTGTGATGATATGCACTAATTATGTACACACATGTTTAGAGAAATTATTTGCCTCCATGAAAAGTTGCTAGGTATTCCTTAGACATCTTTGATTTGCTTCACTTTGTTGCAGTTATGTTTCTAATAAAATTGGAAAGAAGTTAAATGACATGTAGAAAATTAGCTTCCAAGCTACTAAATATGAATAGTTCTATTTTTTGTTTTGTTTTGAGTAACAAATGAAACTGTTGAAGGATAGAATTATTATTTGTTATTATTGCATGGCTATTAATTCTGGAAAATGAATCCATGCTATAATGGTGCTAAATGGTTGTTTAAAAGGAAGACTTCCTACTTTAGCATCGAAGGAAACACATAAAACTCCTAAAGTAAGATAGAAAATAAACAAAATGTGCAAGTGCCGGTGGAGACATGGCTAGGAAAACTTGAAACTCTGCTTGCTTTTCATAGTTAATTCTGCTCATTTGGATGCACTGTCTTGTTAATTTGAAGAAAAGAGAAACCAAACTGTCTTTGGTTTAATATTTTATGCATGCCAGATTCTTTTCAACTATTCTTTGAGGATTTGTTTTACGGAACCTGAGAACTAACCATGGGTACACATTGTGGCAGCTCAGATGTTTTCTCTTATCCAGAGGACGATAGTGTTGTGGACCCACTTTTAGCACAACACCTGGCATTTTTTGGCATTGATTTTTCAGCCTTACAAAAGGTTAGTTATCTCTACTAAAATGTATTTGTAGTCTAGTAACACGGGGTCTGTCATCTGTGCTGTTTACTGTACACTTACAAGTCATACAGCAGACATGTAGGTTGAAGTTTTTTTATTTTTCATAGAAAACAAGATAATTTGCATGCTATTCCTTTTATCCTTGTATGGCGATGGCTGAAATGTAATTACTTTTTACATTAACATTGACTTCGAAGCATAAGGAAATTTATGCCTATATTATTCTGTGTGTATGATTATAAATGGGAAGTTCTAATTATTCCTATCTGGTAGAGGTTTTGAAAACAGTGAATAAGAAAAATAACAGTGTGAGATGTCCATCTATATGAATTTGCAGCCTACTAACAAGGTCAGTGTAAAAGATTTTATACAATAATGATATGTTTTGGCAATATCATGTCTTAGTTACTAATATTTCACACATACAGCTGTAGGTTTGAGGATTTGAGTTTTTGGACATTTGACACCATGTGTCTCATCACATAATGATTCACCCTTATGGTTTGACCCAGTACCAGTATCGACTTCTTGTTTTCAGACTGAAATGACAACTGCTGAGAGGGAACTTGACCAGAACACCAACTATGATTGGAACCGAATTCAAGAAAGTGGACAGGATGTGGAACCCATTTTTGGACCAGGTTATACAGGACTTGTGAATCTTGGAAACAGGTAACATTTGGTCTTTGTAAAGTGCTGTTGTGAACCATTCTTGTTTCCTAACTTTTTTTCTGGCAGCTGCTACATGGCTGCAACGATGCAAGTTGTGTTTTCAACTCGGTCCTTCAATTCACGGTTAGTTTACATCAAATATGGGTAAAAATGCAGAAACTCTTTGATAGACATGTTTCCGTGTATATAAATGTCTTTGTGCAATATGCAATGAAATGCTTATGTTTTCATGTGTTTGGTACACAAATATCAGACATTCATTTGTAGTTCAAACATTTTACTTGTTTGCTCATATATTTGGTGTAATTATGTCTTCAGATTCTACATTAACCAAAGCTTGAAAATGGCATTTGAGATGGCTCCTGCTGATCCAACTGTAGACTTGAATATGCAGCTGTGAGTATCTTGCACATTTAAAATACCATGAAAATCGCTCACTTCATATATTTTCTTTTCTTTTATGTTTTTAACTGCATTTCCTGCTATTCATCTCTGATGTTTATTCTAAGCCTCAAGTTTATGTGGCAGTACAAAGCTGGCACATGGTATGCTTTCTGGAAAGTACTCGGTTCCAGCACTGGAGGTATAGCAAATGGGTCAATATCATGTGCTTGATACAATTGCCTTCTTTTTATGATTGATTTTTGTTTTTCTTATTTGTTGTCCAGAATGATGATAAAGCTAATGCCATTACCTCAACAAGCAATGTAAGTTTTCTAACTTTTTGTCCATTTATTAGTCCCGGGTTTTGTTTATGGAGATTCTTAAATCGCATTATGAGATGAATAATCTGTTATGATTCTTTATTAGAATTTTAAGTTATTGAATATCTTAGATATAGTGACCAAATTCTTATTCAATTTCAAATGCAAATCTCAGCTTATTATGCAATGTATTGTCAAGTTATTACTGTTTTTAAAACACAGATTATAGCTCAATGAGTATGATATTTTTGTACCTTTCATGCCTCATTTTCTTGTTGATACATGTCTTTGTTGTTTTTCTTATTTGACTTTAAACCTCTTATATTTTCTCTCCTTTTCTTTTCTTTTATCCATCTTCAATATTAGAAACAGGAAGGTATACCCCCTCGTATGTTCAAAGCAGTTATTGCTGCCAGCCATCCTGAGTTTTCTTCTATGAGGCAACAGGTATATGATTCAATGGAAACTACAATTTTCTTCATGAAATTTCTGAAGTGTTCTGTCCAAGCTATTTGAAAACTATCCAACTTGAGTTATGAGATTATGAATGAAATTTTTGTTCTTGTGGTTGACAAAAATAAGAATAAAGAAGACTCAAGTTATCATATATCTGAGTTTATGAATGTATGTATCTATTTAACGTCAAGAATTTTCTCAGTTGCAAGAGGATAGAATTTCTTGCTTGTTTCTTTCACATATTTTTTTTTTGAAGGGGGTGGGGTGGGTGGGGATTCTTGTCATCCCTACATACATCTTTGCAATTGTTGTTTGTTCCTGAAGTGTAGGAAGAGGTCTTGAGATACTGAGTTTTTATGTTCAGGATAGAAGAAAGGATGTATATATACTTACTTGAAAAATGCACTCAGCCTACATGAAAACTCCATAGCATAAAAAGGCTTGTTAAAAATTCTAGGAGAGAGGAAGTCAGTTTGGTGGAACTTAGGTAATTAAATATTTAGAATCACGCAGAATGGTACATATACTTGTAGTAATTGACTTGGCTGCAATATAAAGACATCAGTTGGGTGGGGAGCATAACACACAACTGTTACTGTTCATGGAACTGATTCAATAAAATATCATGTCAACATATGTGTAGGATGCATTGGAATTCTTCCTACACTTTCTTGACCAAGTTGAACGTGTTAATGGTGGGAAACCTGCATTGGATCCTTCAAGAAGCTTCAAGTTTGGAATTGAAGAACGTATCTTGTGTCCATCTGGAAAAGTTGGGTTCAATAGAAGGCTTGACTATATTCTTTCTTTGAATATTCCACTACATGAAGCTAGTAATAAAGGTGTTCTTCCTTCTTTGTTCTTTCTTCTTTTGCTGAACCATATACATGGAGTTACATGCTAACGGTTTTCATATTTTGGAATTCAGAAGAACTGGAAGCCTTCAGCAAATTGAAAGCAGAAAAGACTTCTGAAGGAAAGGATTTGTAAGTACAAATGTTTAGTAATCCTGTTTATACCCTAAAACTTGGCTTAGAATAGCCAGTTGTTTCAGGTCCAGTGATGAAATTGTACGTCCAAGGGTTCCCCTAGAAGCATGTCTAGCTAATTTTTCAGCCCCAGAGGAGATACAAGATTATTATAGCACTGCCTTGAAGGCCAAGACAACAGCACTGAAGTATGTATTATGATATTTCCCTGGTTTTATGATGTCATAAGAGTGTTCAGAGGCACACTGATGCAAAGTTAGTGTTTTTTACCATCGTGGTTATGTGCTGCAGGATTGCTGGTCTAACTTCATTCCCTGATTATTTGGTGCTGCACATGCGGAAATTTGTTTTGGAGGAAGGCTGGGTGCCAAAAAAGCTTGGTAAATTTTATAGGTGCTTCGTCACTTTTCATAACATCAATGGTCTCTTAAGACAGATGTATAATTCTTGTTGATTGTTTTTATCCATTCAGATGTCTACATAGATGTTCCTGATATCATAGACATTAGCTACATGCGAAGCAAAGGCCTTCAACCAGGGGAGGAGTTGTTACCAGATGATGGTATGTGACATGTTTTGAAATTTCCAATTTCTTCATTTGATTGCTTGTATGGAAAACTAGATTTTTTTAGCCTTGTAGGTTATGTATCAGCGTGTTAATCCTGTCAAGTTACCCTACATATTAAGCCACGAGTGCCAATGCTGTAGCAGGTCTGGTCTTGACACACAAGTCACCTATGCCTTGAAATTGTTTCCGTACTCTCAAATTGGGGAGAGGGTGTGGGAGAACAGTTGGGCAGGCTGAACGTTATGTGCAACCTAGAACTTCCACCAAGTTATTAGGTGCACTTCCACTGGCTAACATTACACAATGACTCATCATTGAATCCTCTCCAGAAAAATCTTTTGATTGATTGTTCATTATAGATTGTATGTTAGTTGGGCTTTAGTGAAACTGAAATGAGTCGACTTCAAACATTTCTTCCATGATAAAAAAACCACCGACAATTCAATTGAAGGTGTGAGAAATAAATTGTAGAATTGTTGCTTGGTGTTGATGCTGTGTTTCTGATGTGCAAGCTATGCTCTTGGGATGCCCCCCCCCCCATTTAGTGGTGGTGGTATATGGTCATACCTTTCTCATTTTTCTTTTTGTGAAGAGATTTAGAGTTGCGTTAGTTAATTTTTCTTTTCATACTGCATAGTCCCTGAGGCAGAGGTGGAATCAAATATGCCTTTGGCCAACGAGGATATTGTTTCCCAGCTTGTCTCCATGGGTTTCAACTATCTTCATTGCCAGAAAGCTGCTATAAATTCATCAAATGCTGGAGTAGAAGAGGCTATGAATTGGTTACTTTCTCACATGGATGACCCAGGTATATAAAATATGCTGTTAACTTGGTGAAATGTTTCATGTCAGGAAACTCACTTCCCATTGAGATTCAGCTTCTGCAGATGTGATGTGGGAGGTAGAATGTTGTGTTGGTAATTGATATGGTTACATTCCTTCTTTCAGATATAGATGCTCCTGTTTCCCAGGGCGCACATGGTAATGAAGTCATGGATCAATTGAAAGTTGATACTTTACTCTCATTTGGTTTTCAAGAAGAAATTGCTCGGAAGGCACTGAAGGCTTCGGTAAAAATACTACTGTTTGTTCTTTTTGGCATAGGATTGCATTTGGCCAATGTTGCTGTATAAAATATTGCAAAAAAGTTCAACAATTTCATAATTTTTTTCTCTGAACTCTCCAGGGTGGTGACATTGAAAAGGCCACTGATTGGATATTCAACAATCCTGATGCTTCTGTTTCATCTGACATGGAAACTTCCACATCAAGCTCTAAACCTGCTCCAGATGATACTGAGCTGCCTGATGGTGGAGGGAGTGAGTTTTTAAACCCTTGTTTTCATTATATTGATTGTAAACATATGATACTCAAATGTTTTACAATCTTACGTGGCTGCCTTTAATTGATGGAAAGTTTATTGTGAATATGTGCTTTCTATCTTATCTAGCCTGGTGCATTGTCTATTTACATTTCCCCCTTTTGTTGTTTTCTTTCCTCTAGCCTCCATGTTAACTCATGACAGTACATTTGGCTGTTAGAAATCATTATAATGGCCTTGATGGCAATCTTTTAATATTTGCAACTAGAGAAAGGACTAAAGGCAAAACCTAACTTTTTGTGGTTCAATAGCTCTCACTTCAAATTGTGTTTGCATATGTATATTTGTATTGAGTTTTCCCGTTGTCATAATCTGTTCTTGAGCTTTTATTTCTAAATATTCTGAAATCATGAAAACAATATAGGATCAAGCTTAATTGGAGGGTGGTGTATCTGCTTTGGATCGCCAGCATCTGCTGTTTAATTGCTAAATTATACATGTCTACATAAGCATTGTTTTCTTCAATCCTTTCTTCATCCTGGTAGCATATTTGAGTTCAGTAGTTGGATATTCGAATTATACAGTTGGTTTTGTTGTGCCTTAATGCAGAATACAAACTTTTTGGGATAGTGAGCCACATGGGAACCTCCACCCACTGTGGACACTACGTTGCTCACATACTGAAAGATGGCAGATGGGCAATCTTCAATGACAGCAAGGTTGCAGTCTCCGTAAACCTCCCCAAGGACATGGGATATTTGTACTTCTTTGAGAGGCTTGACAGCTGAAATGTGTGAGAGCTTTGGGATTGGATGGGAGATGTTCAATGGAGAAAGAAACAAGATTTCAGTCTTTTGGATAACTGACAATTACCTACCCATGAAGTTCTTGGCCTTGCATTTTGTGGCTTCACGGAGTAAGTATTTTCCTCTTGGCCAGAACAAATTTCTTATGTACTTGACATTAATTTTTAGACGTTGTTGATCCTCTTCTTTTCGAAATAATATATGAAAAAAAAACCAAATCATTGACATATTAGGCCAATAGTTTAGTCTCAGAATCTGTACATGGACCCATGAGTTAATCTGTCGCCTGTTTCATCTCCCTCCCTTATCAGCCGATTACCATCTTTTTTTTTTAAATCTCCATATTTTGATTGAGACTAGTATTAAAAAAACATTTATTTAGTCATTCTATTCTGATATCGTCAATCCCTATACCCCCCCCCCTCACGCATCTTTTAACGAGTTTATTTAAATAATAGTTAACTGATAAAAATTATCTATTAGAGAATTCTTGAGACAAGATTATGAATCTTCATTTCTTTGATGAGAATAATCACTTAATTTTGCTGGATGATGATGTGAAATTGTTAGAGATATCAAGAAGGTTTGGTAGCAATGCGTTCTACCCCTGTATTCTATGGAGCACCTTTAAAGTTAAATTTTAGTAGCTGTTCAGAAATATAGTAATACGTCAAAAAAGAAAAGAAAAAAAGATCTCCATAATTTTTTAATTTAAGTTTTTCAATGTTTTTTAAATGAAAAAAAAGTAGTATATTTTTTTATATATACAAATATTTTTTTTCGCAAAGGAAGAAAATATTATTTATTTTTATATTTAGCTAGTGTATACCTTTCATTTTCATAATAATTTTTAATTTAAATGAAATAAAATTAATGTTTTATAATTAGACTATTATAAATACAAAATAATAAGATAATTATTACAAATTATGTTTTTGATTTCAAATTAAAAATAGTTGAAACTAGATTGGTGGCTTGTGTTGCCTTGTAGGCTAGACGAAAGTTTTTCATGTAGAAATGCAGCTAATATTTTAAAAAAGCAAGAAACATCAGGCTCAACTTGATTTAATAAACATGCATTTTTTAAATAATATAATTAAGAAAAATAAACAATTCAATGAAAACAAAAAACAGAATGTTGAAATGTCGTCAGTCTTTTCTATTTTTGTGTTGAAAAACTTTGGTCTAGCCTTGTAGGCTAGACCAAAGTTTTTCAACACAAAAATAGAATGTAGAAATGAAGCTAGTATTTCAAAAAAGCAAGAAATATGGTACTCAACTTCTTCAATAAACATGTTTTTTTTTTTAATAATATGATTAAGAAAAATAAACAATTCAATTTAAAAAAAAAAAGAATGTTGAAATGTCGTTAGTGTTTTAAAAAAGCAAGAAAAATTTGCCTCAACTTGTTCAATAAACATGTTTTTTTTTAATAATATGATTAAGAAAAATAAACAATAAAAGTAAATAAATTGAACTACAAAAAAATAAAATAAAATAATGATCAATTCAAAAAATAAACACTTCACAATATTATAAAAAATTATCCTTTTAATATTTGATAACAAAACAAAAATAAAATAAGAATGTGATAAAAACGAAAGTAAAATGAAAAAAATAATCTAAATTTTAATTATCAGCAAATTAAATCTTAAATAATGAAATTGAATAAAACAACAAAATTCAAATATTAAACAACTCAATGTTGAACGGTGAAATAAAAAAAAATCCAATATAAAAAAAGCAATGAAAAAAAGAAGAAGACATAAGTCCACTTAGGTTAACATACTAACATGATTTTTAAATAACTTCACCATAAAAGAAAGGAAAAAATCATGAAGCCTAATTTCAAGTCAACCTAATGTTTAATAATAAAATTTTAAAAAAAATCATCAATTTTAAAAAAGAACTTGAAAAAAGATTGAAGTGAACTCGAGCTAATTTTTAAAATTCATGACTCGAGTTATGAGGTTAAGAATAACTTTATAAAAAGTAAACTCGAAAAAATCATGAAACCAAATCCTCAATCAACAAAATATCAACGAATAAAATTAAAAAAATCAATTAAAAAAATAAAAAAACAAAAAAAATAACAATAAAAAAATGGAGATCAAATTCAACATTAAAAAATAATAAGGGATGAAATTGAAAAAAAAAATAGTAATAAGAAAAATAAAGATCAAATGAAATCAAATACCACATGATGAAACTAAAAGAAAAGAAATTAATAAAAAAAATTCAAAAAAAATAAATAATAATTAAAAAATAAAAAATAAATTTGATACAATAAAACAATTAATAAATTTTGTAAACCAACATGATTATTGAGGAGAGGAAAGAGTAAAGAGGGAGAAGGAAAAAGCCTGCCATAGCCTAGCTACTGTCCCCCAATCAACACGTGTCACACCACCGAGATGAGTATGAGGTGAGAATTCCAACACCATTATTTTTCTGATTTTTTATTGAAATAAAAAAACTAAAAAGGAAAAAAAAGTTTTATGCTACGAAATACATTCTCAACTAGAGTTTAAATATGGATATTGATATATGTAGAATTCAATTCAGTTATAAAAGCTTTTTCGATTAATTCAATATTCCCCACACTTACGCATTGAAAATCTTAATGCAGTTGGTTAAAACAAAAGGTGCGTATTGAAAACTAAATATGACCGCAGTTTCAAATTGGCACTTATAATTCACTGGGCGCTATCTGTCTTTAATGGTTATTATGAACAATATACATTTTTCTTGGTCAATATTTTAAATTGCTAATATAAATAACTATGGAAACTGTTATAAATTCAAATGTGTGATTTTTTTTTAAAAATTTTTTCTACTTAAAGTGTTATTATTATTTCTCCTATTTGGGTGTACGAGTTTTAATTTTGAAAATGTTGAAACATCGACATGTAATAGAAACTCTTACTTTTGAAAACCAATTTCTCAATAAAGAATTATTGAAG
The DNA here is from genome assembly GCF_005239225.2 of Populus alba. Classification (NCBI taxonomy): domain Eukaryota; kingdom Viridiplantae; phylum Streptophyta; class Magnoliopsida; order Malpighiales; family Salicaceae; genus Populus; species Populus alba. The sequence continues at coordinate 46,521,592 of NC_133284.1, read as the reverse complement.
TTAATTAAATATCAACATCAATCAAGTGTTCAAATAGGCTGTAACAGGATTATAATTAATTTTAGAAAAATCAAAGAGGGGGGAAAGAAGAGGAAGGGAGATGTTTTGGATTTTGACTCGAACAATGAAAACGTCACCGTAATTGGAAGAAAATCTTTTATTCAAAAAAAGCCTATCAAAGTATCTTATAACATATGCACACACATAAAAAGCTTGGTACCATTAATTTCCTTTTCCTTTAAGAAAACCATATTACACATATTTGTAGTTGCAGCAAGAAAAAATATTCTTGGTTAAAATGGTTGTCGAGACAATAATTTTTGTAATGCAACATAATATAAAAATTAATTACAAACATGGTATTGAATATAAAAACTTGTATAATAATTGTCGTCAAAATCAATAAAAAAATGTTTTTGTAAGGGGATTTTAGTGGTAGTAATCATCATATCAGCTCATCCAAGCTACTGGGGATATCAAATCTCAAACGATATCGACTTGTAACGATCCCTCTCTTCTTCAATGCTACCATTGACACAAGTTGTGGACGAAAAATGCAAGAGGATTCTGGCAACTAGACTTTTTGGGTTACGAGAAATTTACTCCAAAATCGGCTTCACTAGACGGTTTTTCATTTAGAAATTGAGTGCTTGTGTTTTTTCAAAGCTTTAATTATGCACCGACTTGTCAAAAAGAAAGAGAAATTCTTACGAGCATTTTGCCAGATAACGCAATCTTAAAATAATATTATAATCTAATATATATTTAATTGAATTGATAATTAATCTACAAGTTATCTGATACATGCTTGAAGGCTGAAATATTAGCATCAGGGACAACATTCACCGCCGTTCAATGTCAAGGTTAGCATTGATTATCTTCGACTGCATGGTGTATGATAATTTAAGGTTATATTTGGCATAATTCTTGAAAATTCATTTTCATTGTTTTTTAAACTTTTGAGTCAGAGAAGAATTATAAATATATTTTATTAGAAATGACTAGGCTTTTTCAAGAGAACTTTTCAACAAGAGGACTTTGTAATAACTAGGCCTTTATATTCTTTGTACATAATACTCAAGCAGCCTTTTCTCCTCGTACCAACCTTAGCAGAAGGACTTCAAAGATCTTAGATGAGTTAACGTGAGAGTCGTTTTAGGGGAAAATGAAGATTGATCATCTGGGATCGATAAGATGAAATGAATGCTTAAATTAGTTCACTATTTGTTTATAGAAAAAAACGAAATCTGATTTGCCTGAAGAAATCTTTACCGGTAAAGAAAGCTCAATATAGTGAGCAACGAAGCAAATAATAAGATGTATTATAAAAAGAAGAAGAAATTATACTAAATAACCTTTATTTCACACATGAAAGAAGGTTAAGAAAAATGTCACTTGTTAGTAAAAGCAAGATATACTCCACATGGTAAAACTTATTTACAAAATCTGATTTTAGCTCGTAAATTATCGAATTAAAAATTATATTATCAAGTTATATGTAATTAATGCTGAAAACTTGTGTATCCTTTAGGACTCCAATTTGAGAGTGTCTTCTTCTAAGTATAAGAATACTAGTTTGAGAAGACACTCATCAATCAAGTAGATGTTTTCACTCAAAAAAACCTTATCTAAAGGAGAGTTGGTCATTGTTAAGTTGGGTATTTAAGAATATTAGTTTAAAGAAGAGAATGTTAGATATTGGTTGAATTCCCAGTTTAAGTAGGAATGCTTGATTAAAACAAAAGAGGGATTTGTGTTAGACTGATGAATAAGAATTTTTGTTTAACTAGTTATTAGAATTCTTGTTACATTATAATAGTTAGAAGTTGGAATCTCCGTATGAATATAAAAACCTATGTATGCAAAATTAAAGAGTGTTGGATATTAATGAATAAGAGCATGTAATATTCAAATACTTTAGTGTTTTACAGTTTATTTGAAACCCAAGTTCGATTCACATGGTTAAATCAATTTTTGTATTTAAAATCTTTTTGAGGGTATTTATTTGAATTCAAAATGGAATTTATTAAGGAAAGAAACCATATATATATGTAAATACCTCATATAGGAATAATTATCATGTGTAGTACATTTCACCATTGTATTGTATATAACCCTAAATGTATAAATACAAAGGGATGGTTGCTTTATCAATCATCCATCACAGTTATACAAAAGACTATCTCTCAATTCTAACTTGGTATCTGAGCTTGAATATTGTCTAGCAGCCTTCTCCCTCACATCAAGTTCTCTTCTTCCTATTAACTAGAAAATTAACTAGCACCGCTGTTTATGTTCTTCTCTTATTTCATCTGTTATTCCTCCAACACTCTTCTACTTATCTTCATTCGTTACTCTATAAACAATCAAGATATTCAACACTCTACAGTTGCTGCATTAGCACTTCAATCCTCTTTCTCCCTTATAGTGCCAACAACCACCTATAGTGCGTTCACTCTTATTGCTGCCATCATATCTCTTCCCAACATGCAACAGGTAATTTATTTAAAACTCTCTAACACCAATTTTTTGTATTAGAGGATGCATATGAAATCATTCCTTTTGGGCCAAGCGTGTGTACCCTTTTGTTGATGGCACATCACCATGCCCTTCTTCTCATTTGGAATTTGTTGCGACATCTTCACCCTCTGTTAATCATGCATACTTGACATGGAAGTAGCAAGATCACTTAATCATGAGTGCCCTCTTATCCTTTTTTTCGGTGGAAGTTTTGCATTTGGTTGTGGATTGAAACACCTCTTATGATATCTGTAAAATGCTGGAAACAACTCTTGCCTCTCCTTCAAATTCAAGGATTATGCAACTTCACAGTTCTCTCCAAGATTTACACTAGCATGATGATTTTGCTAGCACTTACTTGTAGAAGGCAAAGGCTTTGTTTGATGAACTTGCAGTGGCTGACAGACAAATCTCTTTAGCATAATTCAACCTGTATGTGTTTTGGGGGTGACACAACGCTTTAAAGATCTAGCAACCAGCTTGTCTACTAAGGCTGATCCTATCTCCTACACTGATCTTCATAACAGTCTTCTTAAACATGAATTTCTTCACAAAGCTGTTCTCCAACCTACTGTAACAGCACCTCTGTTACCAACTCCAACGTAGCCACTAGCTGCATTCTTTGTGCAGCATCACTCTGGTGTCAATACTGCCAGACGAGTCATTTTCGTGGGGGCTGGAAAAATAATAATCGTAACAATGCGTATCGTGGAAATCATGTCAATGGTAGTTATAACTCAAGTCATCAATTTGGACAACAGGGACATCAATTCTCCTCTAGTTCTCCCTCTTGGATAACAAGATAGTTTGGGCAGCAAGGTAACCATTTTGGTGGGTATAATCACAACATAAAGTGTCGGTCGTGTTATGAATATGGGCATAATGCTCAACAGTGTTCTAAGTTGGCTAATCATCCCCTGTAAGCTAATACCAATCTCGTGTTTAATAATGCCCCTACAATGTCTCCTGTGACATGGTTTTCTGATACGGGTGTAAATCATTATGTAATGCCAGATCTTACCAGTATGATGAGTTCAGAACCTTACCTTGGTAATGATCATCTGCATGTTGGTGATAGTGAGGGCTTTGTTATTTCCAATATTGCTCACTCTAAAATTCATTCACCGAAATGAACTTTTACTTTATCCAATATTTTACATGTTCTACCATTAAAAAACCTCTGCTATCTGTTTAAAAGTTTTGCCTTGAGAATAATGTGTTTTTCGAATTTCATTCTTGTCTATTTTATGTTAAGGATCTCATGACAAAGGAAGTGCTTCTTTCTGGTTAGAGTAGAGATGATCTATATGTTTTGTCTGAGTCGTCTGCAACGTCGTTGCCTCAAGTTTTCTCATCTACATATCTCTCTACTTTCACTGATGTCTAGCATCGTCGACTTGGGCATCGCAGTGCACGCATCATGTATTTTTTGGTGAAAAATAAAAAGGTGTCATGTACGTCAAATCATTTTAATTTTAATTGTCTTGTGTGTCCTCTGGGTAAGTTGTGTCGTCTAACTCTAAAAACTATAGGTCATCAAACTCATGCTCCTCTTGATTTAATTTTTAGTGATGTTTAGGGTCCCTTCCCTATGTTGTCATCTGATGGCTTTTGCTATTTTGTTATTTTTGTGGATGCTCATACAAAGTTTATCTGGTTTTATTCTTTGGTTACTAAGTCTGATGTTTTTAATATTTTTCATCAGTTTCAGGCGCTTGTTGAGCGTCAATTTTCTTTAAAAATAAAATCTATTTAAATAAATTGAGGTGGTGAATATCAAAAACTCAATACGTATTTTAAAACAATTGGCATTTATCACCGTGTGATCTGCCTGCACACCCATGAACAAAATGACATGATTGAACGTCGTCATAGACATATTATTGAAACTGGGCTTACTCTTCTTAGGCAATGTCATGCTCCACTTAAATATTGGAGTTATACTTTTGAAAGTTCTGTTTACTTGATTAATCGCATGCCCACTTCGGGTCGAAATCATAAGACCCTTTTCGAATGTCTTTTAAAATCATCTCCAGATTATGCTTTTCTTCATATGTTTGGATGTCTTTGCTTTCCATTTCTTCGTCCATACAATACTCATAAGTTAGATTTTTGTTTGTCTGCTTGTGTCTTTCTAGGATATATAAACTCTCATTTAGGTTATTGATGTCTTGACTTGTCATCTAAACGTATTTATCTTGCTCGTCATGTCCGGTTTCATGAACATATTTTTCCTTTTGGTAAATTTGAACAAATTGCAGTCCCATCTACACACCTTTCTGCTGCCACTATATCGGTTACTTTATACCATCCATAGCCTCCATCTCCAGCAGGTAAAGGTTCAGATTCGCCATTCTCGCATGCATTGTCCATCGTCCTTGCCAGCTTCCCTAGTTCTTCCCCTGCTGGTTACCTATTGTGACGGTCACCCCTGCAAGTTCTCCAATTGGTTCTCCCTCTCAGTCTGCACATATATTGAGCTCCTCACCCTTAGGTTCTTCCTCTGATTCCCTTCATGGAATTAAATTATATGTTGATTTGTCTAAATTCCATCTTTAGCAAGTCCCAGCCAGTGTTGATTCCACTCCATCCCAGCCGGCCCGACTACGTCCTATAGTGCTTCACCTACATCCACCCAAAGATGCTAATTTTAGTGTTGCGACTACCTCATAGGTTGCATCTTTACCTCAACATGAGTCGCTGTCTTTTAAGGATACCAACATGTATTTGGTTTGGCATAATGCCATGCAGGATGAAATCTAGGCACTTCACTCTAATCAGACTTGGTCATTGGTGCCCTCTCATCCGTCTATGAATGTGATTGGTAGTAGGCGGGTGTACAAGATTAAACGACATGTTGATGGTTGAATTGATTGATATAAAGCACGGTTGGTCACCTGCGGTTTCTCTCAATAAGAGGGGGTTGATTATTTGGAGATGTTCAGCCCGGTGGTTAAGCCTACAACGGTTCGCCTTGTGCTCACTATTGCTGTTTTATATGGTTGGGACATTCACCAGTTGGATGTTCATAATGCTTTCCTGAATGATGTTCTTCAGGAGGAGGTATACATGGCACAACCACCTAAGTTTGTTGATTCTGCTCTTTTATCTCAAGTGTGTCGTCTTCATAAATCTTTGTATGGCTTGAAACAAGCACCTCGAACTTGGTACAACCAGTTGAGCGAGTTTCTCATCTCCATTGGATTTCAGGTATCCACGATTGGCATTTCTTTGTTTATTCTCTCTCTCAAGGTGCCATGATTTATTTGTTTGTGTATGTTGATGATATTTTACTGACCGGGAATAACTCAGCTTTGCTTCATAGATTGATTACTTTACTGTGAATAGAATTTAAGCTTCGGGAATTGGGTTATGTTCATTTCTTCTTGGGCATTGAAGTTAAACCTATTGCTATGGGTATCTTATTAAGTCAACACAAGTATGCACTCGATATTATCCAACGAGTAGGTATGACTTCCTGTAAACCGATTGATACTCCTCTGTCTACCTCCTCTAAGCTAGGAATTGTGCCTGGTACTCTTCACTCCGATTCGACATGGTACTGATAGATTGTTGGGGCACTGCAATATCTTACTTTTTCTAGACCTGATATTTGCTATGCAGTCAACAAAGTATGTCAATTTATGCATACCCCTACTGAGGATCATTGGACTGCCGCTAAACGTCTCCTACGTTACTTGCAAGCTACAACAACCTATGGTTTGCACAGTACTCAGGACTCTCTTTTGACTCTTCATGGTTTCACAAATGAATATTGGACGGGCAGTATTAACGATCGCAAATCCACATGTGGTTATCTTGTGTACCTTGGTTCTACCCCTATCTCATGGAAATCCGGGAAACAACGCACTATTGCGCGATCTTCTACAAAAGCAGAATATAAAGCCTTGGCTGATGGTACTGTTGAAATTTTATGGACTCGCTCTTTATTGGCAAAACTTCGGATTTTTGCTTCATCGATGACTATGTTATGGTGTGATAACTTAGGGGCCACTTTCTTATCTGCTAATCCGGTGTTCCACGCTCGTACTAAACATGTTGAAGTTGATTATTACTTTTTCCGTGATCGCATTGCTAAAAGAGAAATTCAGGTACGGTTCATCTCTTTCAAGGATCAACTCGCTGATGTTCTTACTAAGCCTCTCCCTCTAGTCTCATTTGTTTATTTTCGATCCAAGCTTTGGGTGGAATCTCTACCTTCAGCTTGACGAGGTGTATTAAGGAAAGAGACCATATATATGTAAATACCTCAAATAAGAATAGTTATCATGTGTAGTACATTTCACAATTGTATTATATACAACCCTAAAGATATAAATACAAAGGGATGGTTGCTTTATCAATCATCCATCACAATTATACCAAAGACTATCTCTCAATTCTAACCGAATTCAATTTATAAAAAATGTGCAAAAGTAAATAATATTCCAAAAAATATCTATATTTTAACAAATATATATTTTTCAATAAATATTTAATAAACAATTAATATGAGATAATTAAGTTTATTTATATCTTTTTAAAATGTCTATATTTTTGTCATTTTAAATAAATATAAGGGTCCTTGTAACAAAAGAAGAAGATGAAGATTTGTATAACAAAAATAATCTCTAAATCAATAGCAGAATTGTTAAAAATTATTAATTTAATTTATTTCCACATGTATTTCAAACAATGTAATTAAATTAAATGATATGATTTAGTATTTTATTTTAAATATAAAAATTATAATATGTTATAATTGAATCAAATTTGTTTATAAATTAAATTAAATTAAATTCAATATAAAATTTAATTTCAAATAAGTTGTTAGTTTTCAACATACAGTAATTGTAGCTTAGTTAAATCCATATGTTTTTAATCGTATAGACTGTGGAAAAAGTATGTTAACATAAATAATTGAGGAATCATTTGATTAGACATCATCAATCAGGACCACAACATTACCAAGAATTCTCAATTCGTTTAAAAAAGTCTCCTCAATCCTCTTTCTCAATCGTTCCCCACCTAGTGGACATATTTGCCAAGGGAAGAAACATGCTTTGAAGAGGGGACATATATATATATATATATATATATATTTGTTATAAACTTTAGAAATGAATTGAAATTTAGATTTCAGATGAAGCTGAGACAGTGTATAAACCTTACGGAAACAAATTGATATTTACTTTGGTTCGAATAACAATGCACATTTTCTCTTTCAATCTGACCTTTTGATTTATTCTGTTTATTATTCTAACTCATTCATGTATTATTCAGCTGGATATCCCACCCGATACTTCAGTTTGTTTTTGTTTTTTTTTATTATGTACTTGTTATGTTTTTTGCTTTACTTGATAGTATTCTTGAATATAACACTTGTAAGAAGAAATTATATATAGTTTGACTGAGAAATATACATGTTTAATAACAATAAACATATCCGAATACAATAAGAAATCCAAGCATCAGAAAAGGGAATCTAGTTCTGGAAAGATAGAACATCAATAAACATGTAACATTCCATCTTTTGTCTAAATGAGCCTACTGGCATCCAAGCCATTGGGCATGTCGAACACCAACATATTGCTGCAGTAACTATCCTTCTCATCTTCAGTGCTGACATTGACATAAGTCGTTGATGAAGAACGCAAGGGAGTTGTACTAGACGAAGGTGTAGACAGAAACGAGCCGAAACTCAAACTTTGTAGTGTCTCAAAGGAAATATCGTTGGTGATGGGTTTATTATTAGAATCATGATACACGTAGTTTGACATGAAACTTTCACAAATATCGGGAGTGCTCTCTCCGTTGGCGTGCCACGAACTTCGTAGAGAATTTTGACAACTAAAGTTGGTTGGGTTACAAGAAAGTTGTTCCAAATTGGCTGCACTAATCTGGGTTTCATATAGAAATTGAGCACTTGGTGTGTTTGTACAAGCTTGGATTTGGTTTTGGAGCTCGTTTGGTTGGAAGCATTGAAATTGGTTTTGAACATGGTTGTTTCCAACTTGGCTATCTTGAACAAGTCTTGGACCGACATCTTGGCTAATATAGTTGCCTTGGCAGGACAAGTAAGGAGTGGCTAGATTCAAGAGATCTGGGTTCAAAATGGGTCCAATGCCAAGCGAACTTGAAATATTAAGCTGAGATGAGTTGTGGACAGTCGAGTTGAGAGCCGAGTAGAGTTGAAGAAGATCTAGGTGTGGCTTATGAGTCACAGGATCGATTCCCATCCTCAGTAGCCGTTTCCTTATGTGGGTGTTCCAATAATTCTTGATTTCGTTATCAGTTCGTCCAGGCAAGCGAGTAGCAATTGCAGACCACCTAACACAGTGTGAACAGAAGAAAAACTTAGTCACCGAGGAAATAGTGCAGAAAATGTATGGTTAATTAACTCGGTGACAACTCCGAGAGAAATAGAACAATCACTACAAAATGGCACAGAATATTTTTTTGTCTAGCATGTAAAAATCTTCTAACTACCAAATAGATAATGTCTATTAGTCAAATAACGAAAAGAAAAAGAAAAGAAGAAGTTAGGCAGAGGATAGAAAAAAACAAATATACTCACTTATTTCCCAAAACACTATGCAGCTGAATTATTGTCTCTTCTTCTTCAAATGAGAGCTTTCCTCTCTTGATGTCGGGCCTCAAGTAATTAGTCCATCGAAGACGACAACTCTTTCCACATCTTTTGAGTCCTACAATTGAAATTCACAACACAAAAGCATTAGTCAAGTTATTATGATAGCAGTGATGGTGAAAAAAAAAAAAAAAAAAACGATAGTTCTAAGCTCTAATTAACATCGCTCAACCAAAAGTTCTGCACAAGCCACAAAAATGGAGAATTAGCTTGAATACCTGCATTTTTTGGTAGGAGTCGCCATCTTCCATGCCCATGTTTCTGAATGTAGCTAATCAATTTTGTATCTTCCTCTTCTGTCCATGGACCTTTCTTTAGTCCATTTTTCTCACAACTAGGAGATTTTCCCATGATATTATTTGAAGGGCTAATCTTATTTGTTAACTTGTGAGAGAGAGGAGGGTGAGAAGGAGAGATAAGGCAAGTAGCTCACTCCTTTTGAGAAACATGTGCGTAAGTATTTATAGGGTAGAGAATTCAAGCAAGAGAAGCAAAGGAGCTAAAGAAGTCAATGCGATTTGATACCGTCTTTCTACATCACATAATATACGTGTCTTATTACAGCCCAAATAATAATAATAATGATAATAATGAACGTGTCTTGTTATGAAGAAAAATCACAATAACAAACAAAAAAGGTTAATTGTAATTAGTAAAATGAGACCAAACAAGGACAATCCAAAAACTATGATAAGAAAATAATTACGGGGCGTTGATAGATCCATTAACGTGGTTTATTAAAATCATTTGGTGTTTATCCAAATCAACTTGTAAATTTGACACATAAGAAATTAAGAGAAATTGCCAGCATTATTCATAACAAAGAGAGATGCTAATGATGCCATGATGATTGACTATTGTAAATGTGAGTGGAATTGTTTTTTTTGGTTACAAATATATTAAAATAATATATATTTTTTTAAAATTTTTTTATTTTTAACAATAACATATCAAAATAATAAAAAATAATTTTAATTTTTTTTTAAAATATAATTGATTTTTAGTGCCAAACACCATCTAACTTGGCAAGAAGAGGACCATGATACGAATTTCATTGAAGTATATATATAAAAGTTGTTGCCACTTGTGTTCACCTCTCTAAATTATAATGAAAATTCTGATCACATTTCACCAAAAAAATAAAATAAAAATTAAAAAAAACTATTAATTCAGAAGTATAGTTTTAAAGCTAATAATCCTTCTACTAGGAAGAAAAAAGAAAAGAAAATAACTTTCTTTTGAAAAAATTATAAAAATTAATCATTTTACTCCTTGTATGTCAAGCTTGGTCTATTTACATTAAAATTGAAAAATGTTTCTCAATTAGCCTCTCAGTCGATTTGAAAGGAAATAAATTACATTTAGTATTTTTTTTTTTTAAAAAAAAAAACACTTCCTCCTTTATGCATCGATATTGCTCATCAGTAGCTCACCACCACTATAACTATTAAATCACAACGAGTAACAAAAACAAAAAATGCCAGGAAGCTTTAGTTCAACAAATATCAATGTCCTTCCTTCTCTTAGTAAATTTAAAATTTGAATATTTCCGTTGTAAGATAATTTTTTTTAAAAATCCTTTAATCAAAACATTACAATATTTTTTTATATAAAAAAAGTATTTGTTTTAGACTTTAAACGTGTTTCTACAAAATGAATTTGATCTTTTTTAGGAGAGAAGTTATTGATTGGAACTAATTGATCAATACTTCATTAATTTTAATATTATTTTTATAAAAAAATAGTTTAAAATAAAAAATGTTTAAAAGGAAGGATGCCAATATCAATTAAATTACACTCAATTGACAATTTTGATGTTAATTGATGGAATGTAAAATACAAGATTATCCTGGAAAAATCTTCGATGATCTAATTATATAAAAGAGATAAAAATAAGAAAAGATGTTGCCACCTAAATTTACAATAATTAGAACTCTAATTGGTATTTCAAAAAATTATTGGATAAGAAACTAGTTATGCTAAAAAAATATTACCCTAAGATATTATTTAAGATAAACTATATTGTTATTTGATTTTAATAATAAAAATAACTATTGTGCATAAGTTCTAATATTTTGCTTAAACTAAATACTTGTATTTATTTGGAGGTAAAATTTTTTAAGATAGTCGTTTGGGATCTAGGGTTGCCAACAAAGACTAATCCTTACTTTTTTATTTTATTTTATTATGAGGGCAAGATTTGCAATGGTGGTAAATGAAGACTTGAGTTTTGTCTTATTTCTTTTAATTATATAATTTAAATTATTCCATCATAAATTAATTATTTCACCAAAAATATCCACCATAAGTAATCAATAAAATTTCAACCAATAGAATTAATATAAATGAGCATAATCGAACATGAAAAGAAAATCACGTGCACATCATGAATTAATCCAAAACAATATACAAAACATTACACGTTGGCGAGTAAAAAAATAACAATCAACCCATAAAATTGTGTGAACAATAAATAAATAACATAAGAGGATTTAAATTGATCTTTACGAGTTGTTGAAATCAGTTAAAATTGAGCCAAAGTGGCTAGAATAAAAGGAAACAATCTCGGCATTCATAGTTCATGTGTAGATGAACTAGTGGGATTGCGAGAGTCAATTGCACGGGTTGTCAGGTCAGGGAGGTGCGTGAACCGCTCAGGTCTCCGGTGTGTACAAATCCTTCCTCCTCCTTTTGGAATGGCTGGTGTTGACTACCTCCACCAGAGATGGGAGATTGAAGGTTGAAAAGTTATTGTTGCTTCCTCCTTCATGTTGTATTGGTTTTTCTAGGTTGTTCTACCTTGTTGATACTAATGTTGTTTTTGGTTGTTGTTGCTGCTATAGATGGACAAAGGATGGTAGGTGGTCGTTAATCAGAAGTGGTGGTGGAAATCACAATAGCAACCTTGAAAGAAGAAAAATAGAAAACTTGAAGACTTTGGTGGTGGGTTTTTTTTCTTAACTTTTCTTTTATTGTCCTCCGTCTCTTTGTGTGTTTTTTTCTTTTTTTAATTGCCAAGTCTTTAGTTGGCTAGGCTTTTTGCAAGAATTTCTCCTTTTATCTCTACTTGTGTTCTTTATTTTTTATGTGAATGGCTCATATTTATATTGTCTGGAATACTCTACAAAATAGAAAAAATAATATTGGGTGATTTATTTTGTTTCTTTACTGATTATAAATTCCTAATTAATTTAATCTTCTTTTCTTAGTGTGTAGGATCTCTTTCAATAATATTTTAATTTTGATTGATCCTCCTATTTTCTTTTCCTCTTTTGCATATTCTTCCTCCATTATTTTTCCTAGTCCCTAATCACATTCGACATGCTTTTCTTTCTTGTCTCTAAATTTACCCTTTAAAATACTTTTTATTCTTGAGAATTCAAAACATAACAAAAATTAAATGAATTTTATTGATTTTTTTTTTTTAAAAAATGAAAAAACTAGGGGTAAAGAATGAGTAGGGAGGGAAAAATTGGTTTTTGCAAATATATATAAAAAGATTAAATATGTTTTTGGTTAAAATTGTTGTGATATAAATGTTTTGCATGTAAAATAAATAAAAATCAAACTTTATTAATGATAAGCAAATTATATTAGCTTATACAAAATCAAGATTTAAAATACATTAAAAGGTCAAAAAGTAAAAATTATTGGAATAACCAAATATGTTATTCATTTATTTTTGAGCAAAAACTACGTGCTATATCAAACACTTTTTAACAGCCTTTGAGTATATTTATGACGCGGCAGTGGTTGATAAGATGACAACTGAATGGCTTAAAATCAAATCCACTTCAAGGTGGAAATATGCTTTGGCTCTTTCGATTAGTCTCCCTCAATCAATCTCTCTCGCTGTCTCGTATTCCAAAACAGTAGTCTGAAACAGAAAAAACAAAAACAAGATCGTTATCTTAGGGTTCTCTATTGGCTGTCACTACCACGCATCTGTTCTGATGTATTGCTTAGCTTGGAGATTTGACCTTGCTACATAACCAGAACATGTGCATGGCTCCAAGCCGACATGACTCTAGGGTTCCATCCGGTTGGCTAGCTCTTTTAGCCGCCATTTCTTTCGAAACGTGGACGCCTGTCATCAGTCCTCATGCTCACCGTCTTTACAAGAGAGCTTATTAGTTAGTATTGCTAATTAATAAGCTAAATAGAGGAAGTCTTAATTTTAACGTTCAACATAAGCCAGAGGATTTCATTCCACTGAAGAAGATGAAGGTTACAACTTACACATATAGATTTAGCTAAATAATTTGTGTGTTCTTGTTGTTTTTAGTGCAGTGAAACCTGAATCTCGATGATTAATTGTAGTTTCTTCCATTATATTTTTATTGTATATCCTAAAACTTGGTTAACTTTCATATGAAATATAAATTACAGATTGGAAAACCAAGCTAGATTTACAAATCATAAGCTGTATAGGAGGATTAAAGGATATCTATCATCTGTGACATTCTCTAATGAAATGACGGCAAAACACTTTCATTCATGTCAGAATCTATTTCTGACTTAGAAATGTTAGAAATATATGCATCCACAAGTAATTCCAAGCCCAAAGTTTTCAAAAAGGTTGGGGGGCTTTCACTTTCTTATCGGTTTTTTTCCTATATTTGTCGATTCACGGTTTTTAATGGATCAATTTCTAAATAATTGACACCCCATGTTTTTATCTTGCAATTAGTGCAGCAGACTCTGCATAAAGTGGAAGGGAGATGATAGGGAGCCACGTTGCAAGTAATATAGTAGAGAGAAAGTGATGCCCGGGTCACCTTCTAAGTTTTATATGTTAAAATTTACAATTTTTAACAAAGATAAAAGAAAGTATAGAAAGCAGAACAAACCTTCTGTAGTTCCTCGCTCTTCGTAGTTTGTCACTCTTCGCCTCCCTCAATTTTATTTTGCTATGGTTTTCACATGGAGAGCATGCAAAATCACAGAGGAAAAGCTCTCTGCAACTTCTTTTTTCGACTTCAAGACAGACCCATTTTTAATTTCATTTTTGTTTTGTTTTCTTTTTTAAAATCCATGTATAGATCTAATGCAGGTTGCACAAATGGGATTTAGATTGATGAGGGGTAAAATTAAAAAATAAAAGTGTCATTTAGTTTTATATTAACTCTAGGTAACATGGAAATATTAATATTATTCTAAAACATACTACTTAAGGTAAGTTTATTTGTCTTTATTTTTATTATAAAATATAATTTATAGTCCTTTTATACTAATTGTTGGCTTAAACTAACATATGTGTTTATTATTTATGGTAAAAACAACTAAGATTTAAAGATAGTGATTTCAGATCAAGAGTTGGTAAAAAATTCAATTCTCACTTTTAGAATATGAGTGTTCGATCCGAGAAGATGATGAATGATAAATTGAGCTTTTAGCTATTTTCTTTGAATATGTTCGAAATGGTTATTTGAGCTCTAGCCTATATTTTTTAGTTAGACATTACTTACCCTCAACATGTCTATATGAGATCGCATTAATCCAACCTAAAATTTTTTAAATATCATAAAAGGATATGAAAACATACTCACATAAATTAATATTGAATATAAGCTCATTTACCCTTAAAGAGACTTCCAAGAAAAAAACTAATTACAATTCATAATCATGGGTCAATATTGAGTAACAAGAAAAGAAAAAAAATATAGACCAATCATGCCAATAAATAAGAGCAAATACATATATATGATCAGACCACACACATATTAACACATTCTAAAAAAAAACATGTTAAAAATTATTGGAGATAAATAATCAATATTGTTAAGGGTTCAAAAACAACTTTCGATAACTCTTAGCGATAATCAGAAACTGCTGGAGATAAATAATTAATAGCCATAATGTTGTCTTTTATCTTCCTCTTCATGTACATAACCATATTGAAAATATTCGCCAACACATTCATTTTTATATGCATGACATCAAGGTTATAGCAGAGATTGATATTCTAATAAGAAACCTCTTAGAAAATACTTTGTTTTACCTAATTGTGGGTAAAATCAAAACTAGAAAACTTGTGCTTACCAGATTGAAAATCAAACACAATATCATCGCATTGTGACACCATGTCATACAATTCTTCACTCGAAAAAAATGGTTATGCAACATCCCTTTCAACTCTGTCAATAAGTCTTTTTTATTTTTTATGAACTTGTAACCCGTTGCCAAGAACCGCAAGTGGCAGTAAAAAAATATGTTTTACCACCGTTTGTTATTGTGAAAGCCTTTTAATTTTCTATGCAATATTGATATGCTAGTTTTCCATTGTACTCCAACTATAATTGTTTCAACTCATCAATCAACAGTCGAAGACAAACATCTATATTCTGATCCGGACTATTTGGAATGGGTATGGCCATAGATTAAAAAAAAAAAACATGAACTTCAGTCTTATACACATCCCTGATGGCAAGTTATAAACCATGAGTATCACCGACCAACAAGAATAAGGAGCGATAAATGACCTGAATGGATTGGATCTGTATGAACATAAACTAAGCCGCACATTTCTCGTCTCCATTAAAAACTAAGGATGCATGTTTTTAAAGTGTTACCAGGCTTCACCATCAAAAGAGTGCACCATCATTCCATCCATCATATCATGTTATTGATGCCATGTCATGTACTCAATAGTTTTTTGTGACATGAATAACCTCTACAATCTAGGTGTGGTTGAGAAAAATCTAAGTTTTTTATATGTGACAAGAATCGTTTCTCTACTAGTTTTGACTTAGTCAACTCTGTATTTTCAAGGTAGTAAAACATTTAGAAGTTTGGACACATAAATATTTTGGTATCCTAGATCGAGAGGTTTCATCATGAACTTAACAATTTAAAAGTTCTCTTTCAATCTGTTCCATTTAGGTAAAATATTTCTCATCCATTTGAAAATTTTGTCATAACTGACCTCATTCATTCATGTCGCATCTATAACCATATTCCTATAAGGATTACTATGCTTATCTACAACTCTATGCATGTTGTTAGAACTACAATTTGACCTAACCATCCTTTGTACCATGGTATTGTGATGAACATATGGTTCTTTGTGTGCATACTAACACATGTGTTTCTCCATGAACTCTTTTTGTAGAAGATACATTGTTACAACATTTGGATCGATAACTTTTTTTTTTTTTTTTATTACACCTCTTGCATAGACATCTAATCCCCTTCACTAAAATTTCTCGGATTAGATAGTGTATAATTAATACAACCCTAAACTCCATTACAATAATTCATCATCTGCAACCCTTTAGGGTGAATCTCTATACATTCTATGAACGATTATCCATTACTTATATCAAACCTATATAAAGTAATGATGACAAAATGTATTAATTAATTATGTTAATTAAATAAATTTTCAAAAAGGGATTTAATATTAAATAAATTCAATATCAATTATCTACATAAATTCAAATTTCTACACATTTGCTGAAAATTTCAACTCAGCAATAAAATTGACAAAATATAAAATGAACCCGTTAAATAAACATTATTTATTTCATCACAAAACATCTAAGTTAAGAATTCGATATAAGTTTCATCAATTTACAAATAAATATAATTTTACAAAATCTAAAACAAACCCTAACATGTACACATCATAAATTCATACAATAAATTTGTATGAGAAAAAACTATAAAATAAGTAAACACCTAAATAAAATACATATACTATAAAAATATGAAAAAAAAAATTAACATCTTAAAATTGATTTCGAATAAAAAAAAATTAGATTTGCTTCCTTAAAGTAGAGAATCCTTAATAAAATTTGAATCAGAACATGGATGCTGATAAACTGAGTATTGTGGTGGCTATGTTTATTGTGGGAGGTTGAATTGTGTTGAGATTAGTGGGATGACTATTTGTTGCAGAAAAAATGCATAAGAAAGAAGAAGAAATGGGAAGAGGGAGGGGAAGGTCGATCACCAGGTTATAAATGAAATATTACCGACGATATAACTGACAAAATAATTATGTCAGTCATTTTGTTGGTAAAAATATCACGTCACCGTATAATTTATCTTTTTTGAATCCCACTATAATCTTATTTTTTCACTGCAATTCTCTCAGTATATACCAATAGAATTTTTCTGTCGGTGTTTACCGATGGATACATGGATGAAAAATTTTGTTAGTAAAGGTCATCGCAATATACCAACGAAAACTTTCCGTCTTTGTTTTCATATATATTTGCTAATTTTCAGGTAGTGATGGGGTTTGGATTGACAAGAGGTAAAATAAAAAATAAAAGTCGCCACTTAGTTTATATTAACTCTAGGTTAGATGTTGATTATACTAAAGGAAATATTAATATCACCCTAAAACATCATATTGAAGATAAGCTCTTTGTGTTTATTTTTTATTATTAATCTATGAGCTTATATACTAATTGTTCACTTAAACTAGTCTATGTGTTTATTATTTATGGTAAAAACTACTAAGATCTAAATATAGTGATTTGGGATCTAGACCTAGTAAAAAATCCAATCCTCACTTTCAGAACACGGGTGTCGAATCCTGAGAAGATGATGAATGATAAATTAGGCTTTGATCCATTTTCTTTGAATATGTTCGAAATGGTCATTTGAGCTCTAGCCTATCTTCTTTATTTAGCTGCTACTCACCCTCAATAGGCCTATTTGGGATCACACTAATTCAAACCAAAATTCTCCAAATATAAAAAATGGATACGAAAACAGACTCACACAAATTAATTTTGAATATAAGCTCACTTTAAAGAGATATATGGGGAAAAGCCTAATTAGGATTTATAATCATAGGTCAATTTTTAGTTGCAAGAAAAGAAAACATAGAGACCAATCATGCCAATATATAAGAAAAAAATACATGTATATGATCACACCAAACACATATTTAACACTATTTAAAAATCAATAACATGTTACAAATTATTGGAGATAAATAATCAATAACATTAAGGGTTCCAAAATAATCTTATGTTAAAAATTATTGGAGATATATAATCAATAACATTAAGGGTTTGAAAACAACCTTCGATAACTCCAGATGATGATCATAAACTATTGGATTTTAGCTGAACATTGATGGAACCAAAAGGGTAGTGTCGGGAAATTAGATAGCATTGGCGTATGTATCCATGCACTTCCATAATTGTTAATGCGTAAGGCCACGAGCAACTGCTGTTAGGGCGTGTCTGATGGTAGATCGAAAATGACTTCCCTTCCTTGTCTTCCCTTTGCTAGCGATAAGCTTCTCCACCACTTGAGGAGGGAGATCAAGCCATGAGATAGTTCATTTAGTTTTTCTTCTTATTTTCTCTCTTCATTGTACACTCTCTCTTTTCTTTTTAGGTGCTACTATTGCTTCTATTAGTTAGGTGATGATTGTCGAGTTTGTTACTATTATGTGCATTGGGACAAAGGATGGCTTTGATGGATGGTTCACGACAAGCTCTTGGTGAGAGAGGAAATGACATTATTATTGTTATTGGGATGGTGAAATGATTATGCTATCGTAAGGAGAGACTACCATGGGTTGATGGGTGATCGACGGTGAGTATAGTGAAGGCTGGTTTAGTAGAGTGGCTAGGTTTTTGTTTCTTTGATGAGATTTAGGGATAAGGATAATAGGATGATTGTTTTTGCAAAAAAAATTCAGTAATGATTTTTACTCTTTACACTTTTCCCTTTAAAATCTTTTATTTAAGAATTTTTCTTTGTTTTCTCTCTTTCTTTCTTTTTACGTGTTTTTATTTTTTTTTTCTAGTTTCTCTTGTGATTTTTCTTTTCTTTGGGTATCTAAAAGCTCTCTGGTGAATTTTTTATACGTGTTTATCCTTTGATTTATTTATAACTCACTTTTCACTTACCTTTATTTCTCAAGTTCCTTCATTTCTATCTTCTTTTCTCCTAATTTCTATATTTTACTATTGTTTTGGAGAGAGACTCAAACTCTTGTATTTATTTTGGTCTTTAGTTTTTTATTTGCACGTTGTTTTACTCCCTATTTTTATTTTTATTTTTAAAAATATGTTAGGAATGAGGGTAAAAATGGGTTATTACTTTTTTTGTCTTACAAAAAAACGTTTGAGCTTGAGATTTAAAAATAAACACAAATATTATTTGAGCTGGATCTTATTTAGTAATATAGATTGGTTAAATAAGTGAGTTTAGATGGAATTGAATTCATTTGTCATTAAAAATAACAAGCCGTTTTTGCCTTTTTGGTGATGTTGGACTGAATTCAAGAATAAAGATTAGAGAAAGTGTTTATCAGTGAGATTTTCTTTTCATAAACAACTCATATATAGTTATAATATTTACAAGTTCGAACTCCTTAAAAGTTTTAATTGACTATTATATCTATAATATAATATTAACATTATAACATATCTTCAATATTAATATGTAAATCCCATCTCAGTTATAATTAAATAAAAAAACTAATACTGGAGAAACTCTTAGAAGGTAAATTATTAAAAACTAAAAATAATTTAATTCTATTTCTCAATTATTTTCATATTTTTTCAATTTTTTTTATCAAAGATAAAAAATAAAATTCCATTAATAAACCAGTACTAATACATATTGAAGCTTTATAGCCTTAAATAATACATTAAAAAAAAACTGGAGCAAAACAATTATATGGTATAAGAGATAAAAGATGAATAAATTAATCTTAAATTTAGTGACCATTAGAGTAACTCTATAACCTAGAGAAAAGACACGCACATTGATCTAAGATCTAGTAACAATCAGTGGGTCTACCTCCTCGTAGACATTTCTTTCTATTGTGAAGCATAGTTGTCCATCAAATCATCTTCTATTTATCTAAATCCATGGAATAATGAGTCTCCACTAACAACTTCACTTGAGTAAGAAAAAATTAAATAATAATAATAATAAATAAAACAGAAAGGTAAAAATAAAGGCATCAAGTCTCAATCTTAAAAATATATTATCACAATCATTTAATAGGTAACTTAACAATAAGAGCTTGAAATTAAAAGGGTTTGCTTCCCCTTGTAGTTTTAAGTTCGAACCCTGTAGTTTAATATAATGGCCACTAAAGGTTTACATTGTCGTTAACTTCAGGACCCGTGAAATTAGTCGAGGTATGCATAAACTGGTCCGAACACCTATATTAATAAAAATAATTAAAAAAATATGCTACCACAATGCTATTGTCAGCGACGATAACAAACAAAAATCTAAAAAAAAAAAAAACTCTTAAAACCTTAAAGAGAATTATTGTCTCATTTATCAACCACATATATAAAACCTAAAATAACATAAAATAAGCTTTTTAAATCACTCCTACATATATAGGATATTATTATCACTTTATTTTATCTATGAAAACTTTTAAAATGCTTAAAAGTAATCTTAAAAATCGATAATATTAAGATTAAAAAATAATAAAACTACATAAAGTTTGTCAAATTATCAAATTGGATTCTTTTTTTTATATGAGATTTTTTGGTTGTTGTTTCATATTACTTTTTACTCGTATACGGAGAAAATTATCTATAAAATTTGTACAATTTCTCTTGTCAATTTATATTGGTTTATAGAAACAATTATTACAATAAAGGAAAATTTCACATTTAGGAATGACGTTAGCCCAAATTGGCTGCATGGTTGGCTTCTAAAATAGTATTGTCACATGTTCAAGCTTATAGCCTTTTAAAGAGTTTTGTCTTGAAAAGACAACTTTCAAAAAAAAAAAAAATTGGTTCTATCGTTGAAATGACAACTTTTTATATAAAAAAAAATAAAAAAATAACTTTTAAGATATTTAAGTTATCAGTATCTAGTCAATATGGGAGCTTTGAGCCAAGAATACATAGCTATAATCTCTATAGACGGTGCCAATAGTGATGTTGGTCCAAATTCACTACATGATTAGCCTTTTAAAAAGTACTATTTAATTTCCGAGCTTATAGTATCATGGTGAGTTTTATTTTGAAAATATATATTTATGAGAGAAATGATAATTGATATTATCATTTATATTATTTATAAGTTATAGTCATATCACATATTGTTAGAAATAACATTCCATGTTATCATACTAGAAG
Source organism: Populus alba (assembly GCF_005239225.2). Taxonomy (NCBI): domain Eukaryota; kingdom Viridiplantae; phylum Streptophyta; class Magnoliopsida; order Malpighiales; family Salicaceae; genus Populus; species Populus alba. Next base: position 46,500,334 of record NC_133284.1, on the reverse strand, counting down.
TTAATAGAGATTTGAATAAAACTTTTGTTTACACACTATAAATAGAACATTATAATAAGAACAATGAATTTCCTTTTGAGTTTTTCTATTTGAGCAAGAAGGATGTGAAATCTTATTATAATATATGATACAAAAAAACACGTTTTCAATCTCTAACCATATTGAAGAACAGATTGAGGCAGGATTTTTAGTGATTATTATTTTGAAAACATATATGATCTACAGCTGAAAACATGTGAACGAACTTGAAACCCACAGCAGATCCATGCCCTTTCTCAAGGTTTCTGAGCTGTCGAGAGATTTGGTCAAACAGTAGATTGTGAGGACTATTTCCGATTCAAAATCGGCCATTGACAAGATATATCGGGTGATTAGACTTCTTATGGGGTTGGGGAGATGCAATTTCTCGAGTCGCACATGCTGTTCATACGGTATGCCAATCACCTCCGAGGTGGCTTAAAGGTGTCTTGACTTTCGAAGGTAAAGCACAAAATCATTCAAGAGAGTTTGAATACTGTTGATGATAATCTTTCCGTTTGAAATACACAGTAATCCATACAATCTATACACGTGTACTTACATAAATACCACACCCATCCATCAACCTAGTGGAAATTTAGGAGGAGCCATCGTCCATCTATACTGGTCAAACTCGTCTCATCGCAGCCAGCTGGCAGGGAATGAGGATAGTCCATTGTTTTGCCTAGCTAGTTGCCCTACAAATTGCAAGTCTTGCCTAGGTAGAAGCATTTTTTTTCTACTTAAAACTTTTGAATTCGTTCCTCCACCACTTAATTAATTGTCCATATCATGATATGCCAATTAAAGAAAGAATTATTAGAAATAACACTCTAAATCACTATCGAAATTATATATATATATAGAGAGAGGGGTAAATTTGGTTTTTGATGGATATTTTATGTCCAAGATTATATTTGAAAAATAATTACAGATGAATTGCTAGTATAAATATTGATAAAAAAATTTATTAATAAAACTATTAAATCTATAATTTAAATTACTTTTTTGAATTCAAGTAAAATGATAAAACTAATCTAGGTAGGAGCCTTTTTTTATCTACTTAAGCTTTTGAATTCGTTCCTCCTCCACTTAATTAATTGTCCATATCATATCATGATATGCCAATTAAAGAAAGAATTATTAGAAACACCACTCTTATTCACTAACGAAATTATATATATATAGAGAGAGAGATAGAGAAAGGGGGGGTAAATTTGGTTTTTGATGGATATTTTATGTCCATGATTATAGGTATTTTATGTCCATGATTCTATTTTAAAAACAATTATAAATGAATTGTTAGTATAGAAAATTTTGTTAATAAAACTATTAAATCTATAATCTAAATTACTTTTTTGAATTCAAGTAAAATAATAAAACTAATATATCAAATATAAAGTGAACAGTGTAATCCACGTTAACGTTAACATTTTAGCATTGCTGGCATCTTAGTGTACCCTTTGAGCAAGGGACGGTTCAAAGAAGCGCTTGGCTTGTTTTCCTCATCCATGTACAGAAAACATAGCCGAAAAGAACACCTGTCCTTGAGAATTTTTAATAAATTCATGGCCATGGACCGCAAACGACCAAATTCATTTCTGTTTAAGAGGACAATAATTGCATGCGGAATCCTTTTGCATTCAGTGCAAGTTTGACCGACAGGTCGTCAAACGATGCACATTACAAGTTTGGTACCAGAGATTTGATTGGACAAAAAGATCAAATAGGCATGCATTAACACGACCCTTCCTCGTGTCCTACGTGACGGTGTGACCTAGGCTGCAGCCATAGCTTAATTTTGGAGGTGACATAGCACCCCTGAAGCCTTCAAACACTCAAGAATGCACCCTGAGGTATAAGGCTGGATCATAATGGCCCCCCTCTAAAACTTTTCATATTTTAACTCTAGCCCTGTATTTTAGTTCTTCATTTAAATACCTCCTTCATTTATTGTTAGTTTTTCCCCTCCAAACCTAAATTTATAGGCCCCCTCCATCTCAGCATACAAATTAATTAAGAAATTTTGAAGTTATGGTAAAGTCTCTAGCTAGTAGGAAATATGGGATTAAAAAAAGACTTAAAATATGTAGAATGTGAATCAATTTATTAAAATGGCATCGAAATTGTACGTGTACAGATTTAGCAAGAAAAAACTAGAAATTAAAAGGCAACAAAATTTTATTCTTTTCTTTTTCCCATCCTTTTTGCAGGTTTCGATTCAGTTCACCAAGAGTCTGTTTAAGATTATGATAATGCAGTTTTGAAGTGTTTTTTATTTAGAAATACATCAAAATAAAAAAATTATTTTTATTCTTAAAAAAATTATTTTAAATAAAAAAATTTAAAATTTTTAAAAATATAATTTATATCACGTTTCTCAAACACTTCTAAATTGTCGGTTTTTTGTTAACCTATGGCACTGAACATGCCTATCGTTTCTTATCCTATGGAGATTTAACTTTTAGATGCCTTTCTTTTCAAAGAAAACTAGGATAAATTCGACTTGTGACATGGAAAATGAGGCTCATGTCACTTTAGTTATGCGATCAAGGCTCGTGCCAGTCAAACATGAAGAACATGCATGGACAAATTTCAAGCTAAGAATTAAATTCACTCCTTCAATGTTGTCTATCAGCATGACCATCTTATGGATTCCAGCTGCTACATTATTCTTGGGTAAGAATAAATATATTATATTGCAAGTTATCTATAGTTAATTTACTTAGTAACATTCACTTCAACTTCTATCAAAAGGGATTTGGAATCGTGTGCTATTCACGCATCCCTTGTATTTAGCCCTGCTTGAAAAATAAATTTTTTTAAAAAAATAAATTGTAGTAGTGAAAAATAAGTTGGAAACAACACTTTTCAGTATTTGGTTATGTCATGGAAAATAAGCTGAAAAATAACTTATTAATGTTTTATTTTTCTCAAGTTTATTAAAATAATAAGGAACAAATTTTACAAATTAAAAAGTTGAATGATAATGAAATTGAAAAAAAATATAATTTTATAAATTATCTCAAATAAAATAAATAATGATTAAAATAATAGAGATCAAATCAAAAAAATTAAAAAAAAAATTAAAAATAATAATAATTAACATTTCATAAATTATTTCAAATAAAATAAGTAACAATAAAAAAATAAGGAAATTTGATAGATAAAAAATTTCAATAAAAAAATTATAAGGAAAAAGCAAATAAAAATTATAAAAGTAAGGATCAAATTTAATATAAAAATTAAATTTTAAGAGATGAAATTAAAAAATAAATATTCAAAACAAAACATATATAGTAATTAAAAGTTTGAGGAATAAATTTGATATTTAATCAGCAAATATTATGATATTTTTAAATTTTTCACAACTTTGGAAAATTTTTGTTCAAAATTTTTCAGGAAAAATATTTTTTAGAAAACTAAGCCAAATTTTTCTTTAACTGTAAAAGTATTTTTTATTAATCAATTTTTTTAATAATAAATAAATATAAAAAAATTTAAAAGTAATTTTTTAAAAAACAAACATAAGTCTTAATAACACTTGAACTTCTGTCAAGGGATTTGGAAATCGTGTGCCATTCACGCATCCCTCAGACTTAAGAATTGAAGGGAGGAAGAAGACTGTTTATCTTGAACTTTATTGAAAAGACGAATCTTGATAAAAGAAAGTTAATCCAGGAACATAAACTCAAAAAAAAAAAAAAAAAAAACCCCAAGTCGCGACTCGTGTTTTTTAGCCTCTTAAGAAGTTGATGGGCTATTGGGCTTGGAGATCTAGCAAGCTAAGTGTGACGGATGAATTTGAACTTCTCAAGTCATCTGATGCATGGGATCGAGGAACCCTCCGATATTTGAGTGAAGTATTTGTTAAGAGGAGAGAAGCTTTTTTTTGAGTCTGTCTCTCAGAAATGATGGCCGGAGAAGAAAATATAATGTATGTTCAGTATCCCTCTTGTTCTTGGTGGTTAATGAGAAATTCTATATACTTGTGGGCCACGCATGCTTCCATAATTAAGCATTGAGATCAACCACGCAGTTGATAAAAATTAATACAAATAAAATCGCAATAATCCTGTCTGGAAGCATGTCTACTAAAAATGTTTTTTTAATTGAAAATATATTAAAATAATATTTTTTATTTTTTAAAAATTATTTTTCACATCATTATATTAAATAATTAAATAAATAAATAAATAATTTAAAATTTTTAAAAAAACATGGTTTACATTTTTCAAACACAGCCTAGTCCTTATCACGAGTCCTTATCCCGGATCCATCAAGTTAAACCTGGATATTAGTATATTTTTACCGGAACTCATCACCAGCAAACCAGAATTTAGCAAGCTATGAATTATGCGTCAAATTCATTAACTATATATATATATAAAGTTTTAAATTATGCGTCAGTCATTAAAGACAAACGTTGATAGGCCACTTAAAATAAAAGTCAGAAACGGTTAAATTAAGAATATAATTGTGATTATTTTTTTATTTTTTAAAAATAATTTAAATTCCAACATGAACCATTACAGGCGAGTTAGCATTGAAGTCGCACAAATCGTTAAAATTAAGGTCAGATATTATCATTTAAAACTAATATAAGCCCGTACTTTTCCACAGAAGTGGTTAAAATGGAAATAAATACATAAACAAAAGGGGTTTCTGTTCTACTTTAGAAAATGTATCGCAGGCAACATTAATTAAGCCAAGGAAAAGGAGAAATCTAACTGCTCTCATCCCTTCGCTTCAACGAAAGCCACCATGGCCTTGACGCGGTGGCTGCTCGGCTTGTGCGCCAAAGTCATTTCAAATTTGAAGCCATCTCTTTCAGTCTTATTAGCTAAGTCTGTGTTATCTATAAAAAGTAATGGGGCATCAATAATTGCAGGGCATCTGGTCAACTAATAGTTAAACACCCAGCAGGGATACATGCTCGTTTCTTTTTTTGTGAACAATGATGTATCGGTCTGAACAACCACCTTATTTTATTTGATCAATTACATCCATCCACATATACATCAATTGAGAGAGAAAACTGACTGCTAATTAAACTCCACTGCCTCATTAATTTTCTTGTTGATCCGTCTCATCCTCATTAATTTCAAGATTATATAATCACCATGAGAGGTGCCTATAATGAGAAGTTTTATTGGCTTGAACATGGGGAGGTGTCTATAAATAATCCATATTGGCTTATATTTATTATTATTATTATTATTATTATTATTATTATTATTATTATTAATGTTGGTGTTCGAATTAACTTGCATATATATCTATTAATCTTATAAATTCTGAAGTGACGATCATATAAGTCTCCAAACTCATGACTCTTACAAAGCAAATCCAAACCCTGAAGTTAACATATTGGCTAAAGTTAATTATATCAACACTTGAGCAGTTAAACCATGCATTGGTTTATCTGGTAAGGGTGGATTACGGGTGCGCATGTAAATAATGAGAAGTTTTATTTGCTTGAACACTTGGGAGCTGTCTATATATAATTTATATTGGATTATTATTATTATTATTATTATTATTATTATTAATTAATGTGGATATTTGAGTTAGCTTTTATATATTTTAATTAATTTTATAAATTTTAAAATTAATAATTATATAAGTTTCCAAACTCATGACTCTTACAAAGCAAATCCTAAAGTTAACATATTGGCTAAAGTTAATTATATCAACACTGGAGCAGTTGAACCATGCATGGGTTTATCTGGTAAGGGTGGATTACGGGTGTGCATGTAAATATCACTCATCATTGTGTTGATGATGGGGACTCCTCATTGTGGTCCAATAAGCTTATTGATTTATTGAAGAAAGTAGATCTCTGTGATCCATACATCGCCGCGGGGTTAGAATATTATTTTTGTGTAAAAAACATGTTCGGTTGTCTGTCTTAAAAAGGGAATAAAAATATGTGATTCATGTGACCGACTAGGTTAAATAAATTAGTTTAGTTTTAATTGGACGATTGGTTTGATCAATATTTTTAGTAAAAAAATTGATCAAAAGAGAACAAATGATTTGATTCAATTTTCAACCCATATTAAATACAAAAAGACAAAATAGAATAAAAAAGGGACCTATAAAATAATAAAAATTACAAAACTTATTTTTAAAAAATATTAATTTATATTAAATTTTCAAACCCATAACCCGAATAATTAAATTTAAAACATACTATTTTTTAGATTTTTTTATTCCAATAATATTTTGGTTGTTTTACTATGTAAATAAGATGAGAAAAGACTTATTTTTTTAATTAATTTAATAACAACTAATAGATTTTATATATAAAAAAAAATTAATATCCCCAATAACGAAACGAACGTTAACCTTTTTAATGTGAAGGGCAAAGCCATGAAAATATTATTATAGTAAACAATATTTTCACTCATTGGCTACAGAAGAAATCACTCTTGTTTTAGTTTTAGTTAATGTTGACCTTAATTATTATTATTTTTTTGTTGGAGGGTGTTTGGAATTTTTTTTGTGACATTTATTTGTGCAGATATATAAAACGAGTTATTTATATATACTCCAGTACTAGAACGGGTTATCTTGGATAGTTTTGAACAACAATCCTTATATCTAAGAGGCTTTTTCTTATAAATTATTATTATGATCGGATTATCAGTGGATAGCAATCCTTGTTTGCTGGGCTTCCAAATTATGTTCCAAAAGAAGGCCTGCAAAATTAATTTTTCGTGGTTAAGGCCCAAACAAACTAACCTGGCCCATTGTTTGTTGGTCTTCACTTGGTAGAGCGACGTGGCCACTCTCAGCTGTTTCTTATTTGATAATATTCTATTAAGGGCACCAATAAACTCAAAATAAGTGCAGTGTGGATGTGTACCCAAATCCTATCTTGCTTCCTGAGGAAGAGTGTGCATTATCCAAAGTAGCCTAGTTGAAAGAACATGAGAATATATCTTTTACAAATCAGGGCAACCCTAGAAATTCTAACTTGGGAGGTCAAGATATATAGATAAAAATAAAAATCAAATTTTATTTCAATAAGCTCAGCAATTATAACAAAATTTTAATTTTAATTTTTTATATGTAGTATCCTATTACATTTAAATAAATACTAAAAGTTAAAGGTTTTCAATATAGACATAGAAAAAAGAAAGAAATAGACAAAAAAAACTCATAACTAAGTTATCATTGATGATCTTTTATTGAGCATAACTTGTTCATAATTATAAATGTTATGAAGTTCATAACAATCTATTTTTCTATGTAGACACCAAAATTAGGGGTGAGCATTTCCGGTTCGGTCCGGTTTTTATAAAAAAAACTAACCAAACCGATTTATTTATTTATTTTTAAATTAAAACCGAAACCGAACCGAAACCGGTTCAAACCGAGCATTTTCGGTTCGGTTCGGTTCGGTTCGGTTAACTGAAAGGAAAAACCGGAAAAAAACCGATTTCATCCTGGCCAAACATATCAAGCAGGTTTTCTGAATCAGGAAGCCAAAAAGAACAAGATTCAAACGAAAATTTGAAAAAAAAAATTATCACAACATCCATTACAGTAATCGCAACATGAATGGCAAATCAACATTCTTGTAAATAAATATAGAAAATGAATACATAACATATCTATAAAAATAAAATAACAAATAAACAGGGACAAAAATTAAAAGATAAAGATTGAAGAGAGGGAGGCTCCAAAGCTGCTATTTGGTTGTAAATCCATGAGCTTAGTCGATTATGCTTAAAGAAAAGGACAAAAAGATTATGCTTAAAGCCTTAAAGAAAGGTTGAGAGAGATGAGAGATGAAGATGTTGAGGGGGGGTTGCGAGAAAAGTTGAGAGATAAGAGATGAAGATGGGGGGCTGTGATGGGGGGTTGTGAGAAAGGTTGAGGGATGAGAGATGAAGATGGAAGGAGGGTTGTGCTGAGAGATAAAGATTGAGAAACATGGGCGATAAAGGTTGAGAGTGAAGATGAGGGTGAGGGCTAAGTTGAGAGGTAAAGATTGTGAAACATGGGTGGCGGCTAGGGTTTAGAAAGGAGAAGGGGAAAGCTGAAAAGTAGGTATTTATAGTACTATTAATTTTTTTACTTGAACCGGTTCGGTTTATTCAGTTTCAACTTTTTAAAACCGAAACCGAACCAAATTAGCTTGTTTTTTAATTTTTCTAATCGGTTTGATCGGTTTTTTTTTTAGATTCGGTTTTTTCGGTTATTTTTTTTCCGGTTTTCTCGGTTTAATCGGTTTTTTTTTGTTTTTTTGCTCACCCCTAACCAAAATTATTGGCAAGAAAATCATCTTTCATTATGTTACGAAACCTTGTTTTCACCAACTTTATTATAGAGAAAACTCATTTTATAATTGTCGTAAATCCATGAAGAGTTAAGATTTTTCGAATTAATCTACACAACTCAGAATTAATATTCAATTTCTAAAAAGTTAGATGTTTTGGTCAATCAAGCTTGTAATGTTGCAATTAAAACCTTGAATGAAGTTTCTCTTATTCATTAAAATCTTTTGGATAAAACTTTTTTGTCAAATTGCATTCAACAATTTCACTAAGACTTTAGGAAGGAGTTGTCATGTTTGAAGTAGTAGCTTCAACAAATGCATTATTGTCTAAGAGACTGACATTTGGTTTCTTTAAAAAATAAAAAAGAGTTTAGAGCTCTTTGTTTGTGCATATATGCTTTTAGAACTTAATTCAAGATAGAGAAAAGCTAAAAAATATAATCACTGTTAGTTCAATAATTAATCTTGTAGATTAATCAAAATCAAAATAAAACTAATACATTAAATACATGATAACTGTATATCTAAATGGTATCATTAAACATTCAAATAATTAAAGTCCTAAAGAATTTAATTTTATATAATTCATCAAAATCTCAAATGCCAAAAAAAAGTGGGGAATATAAGATTTCAAACACCAACAATTATAATTACTTGAAATTTTTGTTTAGTTATGTATTTGTTAAGAAAATTATACAATATACTAAAAGGGATCAGTGCCCTTGTTACTGTTTACCTAGGCATAAAGCACTGTGGATTTGAATAGTGTAATGATAAAACTGCCCTTGCCACAGAGGGTTGGAAAGATTGCAGGGTTGTGGAGTTATCTTTTTATTGGGATGCATATGGCTTTGAAAGGATGGATAATGTCACAAGGACAAAATTTTTGTCACAATCTTGATCCCATCACGGCAATCTAGTCTCGTTACTAGACTCAACCTTTTTCCCAAGTCACTCGTGTTTGCCTAAGGTCTAAGTGTTTTGAGAGTTGGAAAGACTTCAGGGTTGTGGAGTTATCTTTTTATTAGGATGCATATGACTTTGAAGGGATGGATAGTGTCACAAGGATAAAATTTTTGTCGCAATCTTGATCCCAGCACGACAATCTAGTCCCGTTACTAGACTCAACCTTTCTTTCAAGTCACTCGTGTTTGCCTAAAGTCTAAGTGTTTTGCCCACCTAGAGGTTTTCCCCACAAAATCTTACCAATTTCGGCAACCAAGAACACAAGCAATTGATCAAACACAACATAAGCAATTTACAGGAATAAACCCAACCTTTTATTAATTCGTCAACAAAGGAATACACAACAACAATGTGTGTGTGCTATGCACAATCTGATCTGCGTGCTACCCACGTTTAGGCCCTATGTAATACATCAATATACAATGGAAATTACCAACAAAAAATTGCCCCTAGACAAATCCACTAAAACTGGACATCACATTCTGAAGATAGCCAACTGCCTCCTAATTGCCCATAGGCAAATCCACTAAAACTGGACAGCACATTCTGAAGATAGCCAACTGCCTCCTAATTGCCCATAAGCAACTTTTTTAGTCTGCCACCCAACAAACCAACTGCCCAAACTGATTTCTCATGCTTTGAGCCCTCACATTCAACCTAAGAAGCCTTAAACACTTTATCGTCTAAGCCAAGAGTGATGAGAAGCATGAACCTGTTGCTTGCACATACCCGTTATGTTCGCTGTCGAAATCTACACTACCCACGCATGTTGCACCTGCATGCTGCCACTGCCTAGCAGCGACTTATTAGCGCTCCCTTACGCCTAAGGGTGTGGCAAATTGGAAGAAAATGGTCAATTCCGGTTTTGGTGGGGCATGGTGGGGTTACAGTCCCCGAGCTGCATACACCTGGCAATAGGGTTGTCATGCCCTAGGCACTAGGACCATACAGGTGCACCTGATTGCAAACCAAACTAAGCGGGTCTACAATCCAAGCACTTGGAGGCGTTGTCTTTTCTGTCAAAAACTACTAGTTCTAGCTTGGTGTTGGTCCTACTTGGCAATAGAACCCAATAGTATTGGGTGTAGCTGGTTAATCAGATCCAAAACACTTCAAAAAGGTGTTGGGTCTGGTTGCCCACCCAGACCGATCGATCTTGAGTCTGGCAATGTAACCATGCCCAATGATATTGGATCGAGCTCCACACCCAGACCTAAGGATATTGGGTTTGAGAATTTTTGCTCTTTTATCTTATTTAAATTTATTTTTCATACAATAAAGATAAAATAAATTAATGGGACTTTAAGATGTTTTTTGTATTATTTTGATGTGATTATATAAAAAAATAGATTAAAAAATATATATATCTCAATATATATTTTCAAAAAATATTTTAAGATATTTCCAATTTTATTTTTTTTTTCACTTGAAATTTTTTATCTTTTCTCTTATAGATTTTTTTTTTCATACCGTAAAAAGGAAATAAATTAATGTGACTTTTTTAATATTATACAAAAATTGGGTGATGATAATTTTTTTTCATTTCAGGTTGGTTTTATTTATTTATTAAAGCATGTTTGTTTTTGCGTTTCAAGAATGCTTTAAAAAAATTTCAAATCTTTTTATTGTTTTCTTTACTTCAAATTAATATTTTTGATGCTTTTATATATATATTTTTTATTTTTAAAAAATATATTGAGATTGGGTATGCCTACTCAGCTAGACTTAAGGAGAATATATTAAGTTGTGTTTTGCCCAACAAGACCTATTTAAGTTGAGTCCTACCCCCATAAGGAACCAAAATAGCTTTGGGTCCAGCTGTAACCTTGGCTCCTGTTGCGAGAAGAACTCATTAGTGTTAGGTCCTATCACTAGCAAGACCCAATACTTTTAATTTTTTTTTTCTTTTCTCTCATGTAATTTTTTTCCATACAGTAAAGATAAAATAAATTGATAGAAGTTTTTTTTTTTTTAATTTGGGTGATCATAATTTTTTTCATTTGAGGTTATGTTGAATTTTTTTATTAAAATATGTTTTTTTTACATTTTAAAAATTCTTTGAAAAACATTTTAAATTTTTTTTTTTAATATTATCATATTAAAGTTGATGGAGCTCTTAATAATTTTTTTATTCACATCATATACTTTATATATTTGTATTATATAAGAGAATTGTTGAACAATAAAATCCATTAAAAAATAATTTATAAATATTATAATATAATATTATTTTGTATTATAATGAATATTATTTATAAAATGATTAGTAAATTTGAAAAAAAATATTATCAATATTAAAAAACAACTTTAGATTTGATTTGAATGGTAAAATTAAAAATTATTGTTGTTATTGTTGTTGTTGTTATCATCATCATTAATAAAAAAATTTAAAAAATACAATTATTACTATTGAAAAAAAACCAAATTAAAAAAAAAGATTAAAAAATATAAGAATTTGGATAGATAAGTTAAATATTATTATTTATATTATAAATATTATTGTGGGGTTTGGTGTTAGTCAGACTTAAAGCTCTTGAATTCAACGTTGAAATCAGACCCAACACTTTTAATTGTATATTTTTTAAAAAATATTTTTTATAAAAATAAAAAATTAACCCATGATGTAATGCATGACACTAAGTATTATAACTTTACTCCCTTAACACGAAAGAACAAATAAAAACAATTACAGAATTACAAACCACAGCCCTGTGAGAGAGAAATAGAGCACCTAGAGATAAGATTTGTTAAAAGAACACTTTCTTTCTTTTTTTATCTTTATATTATATACCAGACGATTTGACCAGTTATATTTATTTATTTAAAATGTTTTGGACCTAAAGTCTTTGTAGTGGGTTAGGCTACCAATTGTCTATTATAATTTATTTATTTTTAAGTTAAAAGAGTTTATTTCCTTGAATGGGCTAATTAAAAAATCTTTGAGCCATAAAAGTTTAAAAGTTAAACTAAACATTGACCAATCGCTAAATGTCATGCTAAATTTCTAACCATGTCGAATTTCTAAGAAAAACGAAAATTACAAATCTAGTGGGGGGAAAAATGTCATGTCATACATAATAATTAGTTATTTTTAGCCCACACAAAACCCACTTAGCCCACAGCGAAAGAAATCATTCTCCTTGACTCTTGACTTAATTTAATCCTATAGCATGGGCTCAAGGTCTAAATTAATGGTAATCCTCCAGATTCTGCAGACCAAATTAGTTTGTTGTTTGTATCACCTCTTGACCTAACCATTTATAAATTGATTTTTTTTTTAATATAGTTAGGCTTAATGCTTAATTGTTTGTTTTCTAAGTTATAGAGGTGATTGAGAGTGTAGTAAAAACTATTTTTTAAAAATATTTTTTACTTAAAAATATATTAAAAAATATTTTTTATTTTAAAAAAAATTATTTTTGACAAAAAAATCTAAAAGCACTAAAATTATTAATTTAAATGAAAAAAAAATAAAATTTTAAAAAACTTTTAAAGCAAAAAAAATAAAAAGTTATTTAATTGTCTTTTGTACCACTAGAAGTTTACCAATTGAAAGCATAAAAAAAATTATTTATTCGTCTGTGATGATCACGTATGATTCAGGAAATCGATCCACGGAAAAAAGTTTCTTTTGGAAAAATAATATAGAAGCTTACTGAGGGGGTATTAAATTAAGGACAAATAGGAAGCTTCCACGTCATTTCCCTTGTTAAAATCATTTACGATGGACCCAACAGATCATCAACTACCACTGCAGTGAAAAAGTACAGCTGTCTTTTGCCATTGACAAGAAACCTGTGTGCTGAAAAGAAAGAAACGTGAATAAAATAACTTACGGGTTCATAAAAGAACCTATGGCCTGCATATTTGTGTATTTTAAAAATAATTAAAAAAAAAATTTAATTAAATTTTTTTTTATATTTCAAATCGATACCAAAACTAATTTTTTAAAAAAATATATATTATTTTAATATATTTTTAAATAAAAAATATTTTAAAACATAATCACAATTAAATTTCTAAATATATTTTTAGATAATAATTGAAAATGACTCCTATATAACAGTTTTAAAAACGTGGTTTATGACTAAATAATATGTTAAACAAAACAGAACGTTCCTAATCGGTAGAGATTACAAACAAATAAATAACAAACTACTTAAAAACAAATACTTTAACATCCTCTCTCTTAAACTAAATGCTTTAGCAATCGCATCGAGCTTTAGTCATTGTATGAACAACTTACTCCAGTGTATGATAGTGGACCATCTCTACAATTTCATCTTTTGTGAACTCATGAAAAAAAATAAAACAAACATTAATGTGTTTGTCGTAACCATGCATCACTAAATTCTTAAGAAGCTTGATTAGTGTTATGTTATCACAAATGATTATTGTGGAATCATGTTTAAGCATTGACCAGACCTTCATGTTTAAGCATTGACCAGACCTTTTAATTGACGTACATATTAAGTTGCAGCAATGAACTCGGTTGTGTTTGTTTTTCATGATTTTTTTTTTTTTAGCTAAACAAATGTAACAAGATGTTTGGTAATAAATTAAATTGTGTTTTGTACTGCGAATTCCATAAACAAATTAAGTTTGAAGTGTTGTTTTTGTTAAACAGTTCTTACATGTTTTTTTAATTGAATTTCATAAAAACCCTGTTTGTTTTTTTATTTTAAAAATGTTTTTTAAAAAAATTTAAATATTTTTTTATTTACTTCAAATTGATATATTTTTTGTGTTTTTTAGATCATTTTGATGCGCTGATATAAAAAATAATTTTTTTAAATAATAATAAAATATTATTTTGATGCATTTTCCAAATAAAAAACACTTTGAAAAACAACTATAACCACACTTCCACCAAATCTTTTATAAATGTTTTTTGCTATACATAAACTTCAACTATAATTTTTACTAAACACATATTCAATCCAACTAACCACAACTAACTATATTTTTAAAAATTTATTTTTTAAAAATTACAATCACAAAAACTACTTTCAAAATGTAATGAAAATGAAGACTACAAGTTGTTTCTTCTTCAAACCAAGACACTGCTCTTGAGTTCAATATAAATAAGTAACCTGAAATGTTTTTCTAATTGTCTATATGGTCATTATAATCACTATTTGTATAAGCAATTAATTCTTCACTTCCTTCCTTCCCGTATAATAAATCAAAATCAATTGTGGCTTTAAATGATTTTTGTAACCCCTTTGCTACTTGCAAACGAAGATCAATAAGGCAGCTTACGAATTTTTTTAATGAGACTCGCCACAAATATAACATTCAATTGAGTGGCTATTAAATGCATAAGTTGATTTTACTTCCTTGAAACTCAATTAAGGTTTCAGATCACTCGAGTTCAAGTCAATTCATTAGATAGATTGGGTTTTATAATTATTATTTTTTTAATATAAATATTTAGGTTAGTTTATATATGCTTTAATTAATTTTACGAATTATAAAATTAATAATTATATAAATCTTTAGTAATTTTAAGATTTATAAAACATGAATTAATAATTTTAAAACAACAAATCTAAAATATAATCAATTAAATTACGTCCCAGAATTTTCATCAATATTTTTCATATAGGCGAGGGAGGCTTAATGCTGAAGGTAATGATGTACATCCTTACAACCTCCCACACAGTATAACAACTCCCCCAAAGCGGAACCTCCTCGCCACTTTCGTGCTCAAAAAGACAAACAAGGAAGCAACCGAAAAGAAAACACATCGTTGTTTCTTTCACCTGATGAAATGGTATAGTACCAGAACCAATCAAACACATTTATGATGATTCCGTTTTATTTTATTTATTGCTCTCACACTTTTATTTTCTTTTTTACTATAAAGAAGCGCGTTTTTATTATTTGAAAAACTTAAGAATCTTCTTGAGTTTGACCCTTAACGACTCCTCCTTCTCTTTTACTTTCAAGATTCTATATAACCCCTCCCTTGTAACTTTACACTTTAGCATTTATTTTATTTTGGTGTTTTATTTTTTCTGTTTGGTTGGCGAGAAAATCAAAGAGAAAAGGAAAAGGAAATTTTCATTTTGATGAGAGAAAAAATGGAAACAAGATTTCGTCGTGACAAGTTATCTTCTGGTTCTGGAAGTTTGAAAGAACTTAAAAACTCCTTTCGTATTGTTTCTAGAAGGTTTTATTTTGTTTTTTGTCATATTATTTTAGTAATTACTACAACTGAATAGCTAATTCTGATAGTTTTTTTTTTTTTCTTTTGGAATTTGCAGTAAGGAGTATGCTATGAGAGATGAGAAATTGGCGAAAGTAATAAAGGAGTTTTATATTCCTGATTACATTGTTGCGCCCGAAGAATCAAATTCTAGTTTATGTTCTGGTGCTTCCGATGATGAGGACGATGCACCTTCATGTCCTGTGATTGTCTTTATTAATTCAAAAAGTGGAGGTCAATTAGGAAGTCAACTTTTAATTACTTATCGCTCACTTCTTAATCAAAATCAGGTGATTGTGATCGTGTGTTTTTTCAGTTAGTTTTTTTTTTTTTTATTGTAAATTCTGTAATTAGGAATGTGTATGTTTGGTTGTAGGTTATTGATTTGCGAGAGAAAAAGCCTGATAAGGTGTTGCATGAAGTTTATGCAAGGTTGCACAAATTGAAGTGTAATGGTGATCAATTTGCTGCTGAAATTGAGAAGAGATTGAGAATTATAGTGAGTTAGTTAATTAATGATAATTAGTGATGCTGTGAACTAATTTGGTTTTGTTTTTATTGTTAGTTAATTGTCTGATTGAATACTCTTATAATCTATTAGGTTGCAGGTGGGGATGGTACAGCCGGATGGTTACTTGGTGTAGTTAGTGATCTTAAACTACCGCAACCTCCTCCGATTGCTACTGTGCCATTGGGGACTGGAAACAACCTCCCTTTTGCATTTGGATGGGTAGGATTTATGGATCTTAATGAATAAAGTATCAATGCTAGTTTAGCATAGCGCCTTTTTTTTTTAATCTCTACTGATAAATTTGTCACCGATGTTGAACTGAATCTGTATTCATGCAAATTAAGATGTTAATCTGACTGTGAATGAATGTCGGGTGGCATTTAAGAAGTTCTGTTCTGTAGTATGTTTTTGCTCGGCATTCGAAGCAGTGGCATACTTGCAATTTTATATCATGTGGTTTTTATTTTTGTTTTTTTTTTCTTCAGGGGAAGAAAAACCCTGGCACAGACCGCTTATCCGTGGAGGCATTCTTGGAACAAGTAAGGACTGCCAAAGAAATGAAAATTGACAGGTATACAACATTTGTTATGTTTTATTTAGGCTTCCATTCGATACATATTCACTAGCACAATTGCAGAGACAGACATGGAAGTGAACCCGTAACTGCAGATGTTTCTGGTGCTATTACAGAGTGAATATTGACACCTTTTTGGTTTCTTTCATTGTCTTGCTAGGGTTCATGTACTCTAGCTGAGTAAACCTGAAAATCGAGAGGACTGAGAGCCCAATTCTTGAGGGAAAAAAATTAGAAATCATTTGTATGTTGGCCAGAACATTTAAAAATCTTTTTAGTAAATTGCTTAATTCAGTTCGGAAATGTTATCTGAACATATGCATAACCTTTTTCTAGCAACAATGATATTGCAAAATATTTGATATGCTGGTTAAAAACATCAGTGTTATACTTTTAACGTATGTTTGCCTTCCTACTTCCTGTCCCTTAAATGAATTGTGCATTGGGAGTTTAAGAACAACTTCAGACAACCTCAAAATGTGGGATCGTACTGTTGATCTTTTAGCCTGGCCTTGAATTCGTAAATAGTTCCATTCTGCTTCCTTATACTTGCAGATGAGATTCATGCCTGTTTGTGTTCTCTTTGTTTTAATTTTTCCCGTAAGTATTACCAATGCTGTTTTTTCTTGTCAGTTGGCATATTATCATGAGAATGAGGATTCCAAAAGAAGGTTCTTTTGATCCTATTGCGCCCCTCGAACTACCTCATTCTTTGCATGCATTTCATCGGGTCTCTCATTCAGATTCATTGAATATGGTAAGTTTTTGGTTGCATGCTGTGTGTGTGGAGTGTGAAAAATGAGGAGGAAACTATTCTTGATGCTTGTTACCAGATACTAGAGGGCTAAGTAGAAACCAAAATTAATATCAATGGTGAATTTATGTGCCACCTAACAATTGCAACACAAACATACTGGAAAGAACATAATTGGATTCTGAAATGTGAATCTGAGAACTCATATAATCTATCTCTGACTATTGCTTGATTTCTCGTGGTGTTTGTGCTTCACATTAGAAATTATTTTCTTATTTGAAAATTTTCTTTGGGCTATTGTCAGGATGGTTATCATACTTTTCGAGGGGGATTTTGGAACTACTTCAGCATGGGTAAGAACTTTAAGAATGTCTTGAAGACATTCATGCACGTGTCTTATTATTTCTATCAGTCTGTGAGGGGCAGATAAAGTTCATTTAGTCTTGAGGAGAGGTGTGGGCTGGAAAATACAAACAAACAGCAAAAGAATGTGGAGTTATTTAGGAATGCATAAGAAAATAATATGTGAAAGTGAACATTTTTTCTTGTTTGTAGCAGGCGGTCTTTACTCATTTCACGTTGCTGACTGCTTTTAAAAATAACTTTTTTGTCCTGCTCAGGAATGGATGCTCAAATATCATATGCCTTTCATTCTGAGAGGAAGTTACACCCAGAAAAATTTAAAAACCAATTAGTTAATCAGGTATGATGTTGGATGTTTCAAATTCTGTTTGTTTGGCAAGCATGACAATAACATATTGTGGTCTTAGCTATGGTTACTTTGGTTTCCCCTCAATGTTCTAGTCAAAATTTGGATTATTTATCCATGTTGTCCTTATATACGGAGTGTGATTAGTGGTTTCGCGTGAATATGATAATGCCAGAGTAATGAAATATGTAAAGAACAAATGCTAGCATTGCTTATGATCACTTCAACAATGAGAGCTTTTCCATAAATTTCATAGTATATTTAAGTCATCTCATCATTAGGAAGCAGCCATGTGTATGATTGATACTGAAACATCCTAGAAAGACTGTCTTGCAGCACCTTAAATGGGTCTATACCTCACACGGAATAACTAATAAGCGTGAATATCAGTGGGGTTCTTCCTCCATCTCTAATTTATGCCCTCTTATTTAGCACACACAAGCATATATATTACAGTTATAATTTCATTTTTACAATGCATACTCTGATATATTTCTATTATTAAAATCCTTGAAAAAATGGAATTACTTATTATCCCTCTTATTTTTCTTGGTTGAGTCAGAGTACTTATTTCAAGCTTGGATGCACTCAGGGATGGTTTCTTACTTCTGTTTTTCATCCCTCTTCACGGTGAGTATATAGATAGATTGAAAGTTTTTCCTAAAACTGTAGAGATTTCTTTACTTTTTTCCCTGTAAATATTATCAGCAACATTATGAAGAAGAATATACTCTTATTGTTCTTAGCTAGATGTTGAAGTGGAAATTTGATATTTGATGCCTATAATAGGTGGATTTATATTCTGATGATTTAGTACCATGGACACATTGTTTAGCTGTAATATTATACACTTATCATCCTCCTACATAACTTAATATCTTAGCTTAATGTCAAAGACTTGGGGTTGGCTATATGAATCCTGTCATTACATACTGAAGTTTTAGCTTGATCTTCAATTTAGTTCTTCTCCGTTTGCAATAACATTTTGAGATCTGTGGCGAGAAATGTTCTTCAAATTGATGTTTCTGTTTGTAACAATGACTTAGTTTCAATGCAGGAACATAGCACAGTTAGCAAGGGTTAAGATCATGAAAGTAGGACAAAGTCAATGGGTGGACCTCGATATACCTCGCAGGTGAAATAAGATGTCCATTTTCTCTTACAATCCAACCTTCTGCCCATTATCCACGATTCCAGTTAGCTTGTACAGTCCGGCCACCTATGAAGTTAATCATGAATCATGAACAATATATGAGTATTCTTAATTTAACTTTGGGGACTTGGCATCTACATTCTCATTCTTTTTTTCTTTTTCAATTTAAAGAAATAGTATGGAGAAAGTCTACATATGGCTGATTTCATCAGATTTAGGTTTTGTGAAATGGTTTTCTTTTTGAACTTACTCAACTTACCTCAATTATAATGAATTGCTAAATTTAGCACTTAAGTAGCATCGATTTAATTGAATGGTTTGAAAGAAGAAATACATGGTTCTTGTGCCATTGAGATTGGTTCTCTGTGGTTACCAGGGAATGTTGTATGACTGCATTCTTTGGATAACCATTTGGAGCTTAACACTTTATCAAAGAGATGTAACATCATGCATGAGCTTCTGGGGTCAGTCAGCAAACGTCATGAAAAATTTTCAATCATTGCCTTTGAAACTTTAAGATTGGATCTTCAATTTTTCCCTAATCTCTTGAATGTTCTGGGATAGCTAACCGAGCATAATGGTAATTGGGATTTGGGAAAATCATGGTTTTCATCTGATAATTTTAAATTATTTTCTGGAAGTTAGAATTCAAAGATTTTGGAATTTTATTTCTCTAGCTAACTGCATTTTTCGATTCTTGGATGTGTCCATGTCTCTTATTTAATTTAATATTAAATCCTACTGGCTTTTGAGCTCTCTTGGCAATAACTGTTCTAACCTGCATTGAAGTGCTTGGAACTTTAGTATTTCTGAGATCGCCTGTAATGTTATATTTTCAGATGTGGAATCATAGTTTATATAATATGTTCTCTTCTCAAACCTACTCCTTTTGACGTTGGGTTCCTTACATAAATGACTCTTGAGATGGACCAAGCACTATCAAAACATGAAACAAAAGACTGAATGGAATATCAGAATCTGGAAAGTAATATTTGAAGATCCTGGATGTTCTTGTGGGGCCTTTTCTTTTTTCATTACCTTTCTAATTGTGCTGTAATATCTTATTCTTCACATAACCTGGATAAACTATTTTAATTCCAATCAGAATTTGGAGTCTCGTTTATCTGATAATTTTCTTTGATATACAGCGTCAGGTCCATTGTTTGCCTCAACTTGCCTAGCTTTTCTGGTGGATTGAATCCTTGGGGAAAGCCCGGGCACAAGAAACTGCTTGATGTTAGTTCTGATCTCTTTCTCTCTCTTTGTGCACCTCTGTCTACATTGCGTGTGTGCACATTCCCATTTATAGATGTATTATGCTTATTTACATGTGAATGTATCTGTTCTGATACATGACCAGATCATGCTGAGTTTTAATCCAAGTATTTCTTAATTCTTATCTACCCTTGGTAAAAATATATAAAAAAAGTAATTCTCGTGTACGAATTGCTGCTAACTCTGGATATTTTTGTGTAGAGGGACTTGACACCTCCATATGTAGATGATGGATTCTTTGAGGTTGTCGGTTTCAGAAATGCTTGGCATGGGCTTGTTCTGTTTGCTCCAAATGGACATGGGACTCGTCTTGCACAGGTAGCAAAAGAGTTTGAATTCTTGCATTAATGAGTTTTAGCCGACTTTTCTTTTTATCTCACGTTGTTCCAATCCATCTGAACTCTCTTGTCCGTCTCTCCTTCTATGGTTTGGGTTCTATTTTTCAGTCCTCTCTTTGTGTGCAGGCACATAGAATACGCTTTGAGTTCCGTAAGGGTGCAGCTGGCCATACGTTCATGAGGATTGACGGGGAGCCTTGGAAACAGCCCCTCCCCGTTGATGATGACAAGGTTGTTGTGGAAATCTCTCACCGTGGCCAAGTGACCATGCTCGCCACTCCATCATGCCGATCCAGGAGCGTGTGTGACCCATCCTCACCTACCTGTTACCAAGAGGAGGGCAATGACAGCGATGAAGATTGGGAAGAAAGGAGGAAATTTGGAGCTGCAGACACGTTCAAACTTCCCGATGGGTTTGATATTGCTCAACTTAGTTAATTTATCAACACGCTCATTGCCCCTTTTTCAACCGAGTCACTCACCATTTCTTCCCTTGCTGCAGCTACAGCTGAATTGTTTTTCTTCTAGGCTCGTAGATAAAATGACTCCCGACGACAGTCCATGACCTTGTAAAAATCCATTTTCAAATGACTAGAGATTTTTTCTTTGTGTTTCTGGAAAGGACAACTAAGATTTAGAAAGCCTAACTCACGATATTTTATGACCATAAAATCCTTAACGGTAGCTCTGTCATTAGCAAAGTCTGATTCTGCGTTCACATCAACGATGAGTGATCAGGTTGGAAATGTTGAGGTGAAGAAATCAGAGCTATTTGCAGACAAAATTATGCATCTGGGCTGTGGGGTCCCGATACAGGAAGGTTTTAAATGACGTAGTGTAGAAAAGAATAATCGACGGACGCATCGACCGTTGCGCTAGCCAGAAAACAATATTATATGGCTCTGGTGGACTTTTGGCTCTGTACATGATTGTCAGCATCTGTAATGATAATTCTTCAGCCAGGACCATGAGCATCTCTATGTTCCAATCCCACCTGTCGAATACAAAACAGTCTTAGCTAGTACAAATTGAAATAATGATTGATTTTTTTTTTTTCCCAGTCTGTTGACAAAGCATGCGTGATTTTATGGCTTGAAGAATTGAAAGAAAAAAAAGAGTACATGACGGTGGACAGGTACGAAGATAGTAAAAGCATTTATGCTCCTTCTATGTTTATTCGACCAACAATTCCGCTACATATATGCAAGATTTGATGTACCCTTTTTTTCGAGAATTTAATTTAATTATTTTTTAATATAGATTGGGTGAGATTATAATTATTTTTTAAAATATTTTTTATTTAAAAATATATAAAATAATTTTTAAAAAATATATATATTTTTAGTATTAGTATATTAAAATAATTTAAAAAAAA
Source organism: Populus alba (assembly GCF_005239225.2). Classification (NCBI taxonomy): domain Eukaryota; kingdom Viridiplantae; phylum Streptophyta; class Magnoliopsida; order Malpighiales; family Salicaceae; genus Populus; species Populus alba. Next base: position 46,478,160 of record NC_133284.1, on the reverse strand, counting down.
AATTTAAATTTTAATTTTTTTTTAAAATATAAAAATAAACGGTAACTTATTCATAACTCCAAACCGCTGGAATTGGTCCGTTTCAAGATATGCTATTTACTTGAGAATTGATCGTTGAAAATTATCTTCCAAAACCACCCTTCTTCCTTCCCTTTTCCTCTGTCCTGTCCTTCTCTCTCTCAAGCGAGTTACTGGTGTTGCTTTTGACAACTCGGTTTATTTTGCTGGATTGCACTTTTTATTCGTCCTCATCAATGTATTTTACCGAGGTTGTTGTTACTTTATTTTAAAATATATTAAAATAATATTTTTTTATTTTTAATATTAACACATTAAAATATTTAAATCATCAAGATAAAATTTCTTTTTCTAAAGCGTTTTTTCACAGTAAAAACAAAGTAAGGAGGTAGGTATTGTTCTTCTATTCTTATATTATGAGGATTTAATTATTTAAAAATGTGTTTAGTATTATGGTAGTTTTTATAATTATAATTTAAAAAAATTATTTTATAAAAATTATTTTTGATTGATATTAGTTTGATAATTATATATATTTGGTTACAAATATAGTTGAAATTAAAGTTGAATAAAAAGTAATTTAATATGTTTAATTAAGAATGTTTTTCAAATTGATGTTATCAAATTACTAAAAAAGATATATATTAATATTGATAATTTTTAATTTAAATATTGTAGATTTAACTACTATTATTACATCATAAATAAATAATATTTTATATAAAATATTTTTAATTATTTCATTAAACTATCTACATTTCCATCACATACAAAATTCATCCGACAAGGACTACAGTTTTCATGGTTGTTTTAGCGTGCAACAAAATTAAATAAAATATTATCAGGAACAAAATTGGAATTACGGTCAAATTCTACAAATGTTACATCATCTTGTGATCTCCTTTTAATTTATGTAGTATCATTGAATAATATTAAATACTAAAACACAATTAAAATTAAAAAAATAAATTTTCTTTTATTAGGTCGAACTCAATCCTATGCATTTAGGTTTGGACCGAATCCGGACCGGCCATGAATTGTGGAGGCGTTATCCATTATTCACGTGAACAATATAGGATGAATTAATTCACTATTCACATACGGTATAAAAAGAAAAACAACTTGAAGTTGCTCTCAGTTAACCTACCTTTTAAATGCAAATTATACTATATCTCATAAACAGAAAATTACATTTTATAATTTATCAAATGGTTTTTTCCATGATTTACTTCAAAAACAAAAACAAGAAATAAACGTCGTGTGGCAATCTATGTGGGTGTCGTGTGAAATACAAATTGTGTGAGCTGTGCGTGGTAGTTTGGTTTTGTGAGTCATTAATTAAATTATAAGTAATGATTTATATTTCATAAAATTTGTGTATTTGGTATTTTACTTTTTGTACATTTTAAAGAATCATAAATTGAGTTAGATGGTTTTGATGAGCCAGAAATAGAATGGTTTTGATTACCGACAGCTTGAACTATGTAACTTTCATTTAATCGTATTTTTTGTTCTTGAGAAAACTATATTTATTTAGGTTTGAAATTTATCTAGGGTCAAAATTAAATGGAAACAGGGGCAAAGTTAGAAAAGAAACTTGAATCTAATGTCCCATTTTAATGGAATCTTATAATGTGAAATTTCATTCCAAACATAATAATTCAATTAGTAAATTGATTTATTTATAAATTTGAATTCAATTTTATTATAAAATTGGTTCCAAATAACGTGTTTTTGTCATGCAAGTTTGAATAATGAATGAAAAGAAATGTTTGGAGCGGAAATGTTTGACAGATTATGCATCAGGCTACCTAATTTGTGAAAAAAAGGAAAGAGAAGAAGAAGCAATATGCTAAAATATACATAGGAGGAAAAGTTGAAGAAAAGGGATCGAGTGGTATTGTTTCAGAACATCTGTTGTTCAATACAAGAAGATATTATGCGTGCATTGATGATCTATTTATCCTCCAAGACAAGAAAGCCCAGTAAATGTGGTCACAAAGGGTAGATTCTCGCGTTACCTTTTCTTATTTTCAATAAATTAAATCTTTAATTATTATGATTTCAACACATGTTTATAATAACAATAACAATAATAATTTAACTATTTGTTTTTTTTTTCTATAATTTTGAAACCTGTACCAGACTGGCGGGTCAACCCGAGCTTGAAACCGGTCTGAATCTAAGTAAAAACTTGTTGGGAGTTGGTTCAACAAAACCCAATTGACCTGACGAGTCAATCCAGAACCCAAGTAATCGATCTAGATAAACCCAACTGAGATCTAGCCTATATATATATATACCCCACACACACACACATTAAACGATATCATTTAAAGGCTAAAACGATGAAAATTACCTTGGAATATCTGCAGATGACGGAGGAGGATGTAGAGAAGGGAAACCTAACATACAAGCTTGAAGTTTTCTTCAATTCCTGCATACTTCATGGATGGAAAGATTCTATTGTCACTTTACAAAGCACCAACGAATTTTCTTTGTGGTCAGAAAACCTTGAAATAACAAGAAGATGCATTGAAGCGATTGTCTCTAAAGTCTTAACTCATCCATCAAAGGTGAGTTTGTCGCGCATTTACTTACTCTAGAAGGGAAAGAGATGACGAGTCTTGTAATGGAGCAGAGAGCCAGAGACATAAATCACCAAGCAAAGGGTGGTGGGCTGAAGATATGGCAGAATTAGGCATAAACCTGTATTGGAGAACCATGATAGCAGGCAAGTCCGGTGGAAAGATGCCATCTAGTCTCATAGAGGAGGCCTTGAATATTTGCATTGCTCGATGGAAAGATGTTGTCTCTCCTTTTTTTATTCTTTGTCTTTTTTTTTTTTTTTCAAGTTGATCCAGATTGATTCATCTGACCCGTAACCTAATTATTAAACCAAAATCAAATTAGATTTCAAAACTATACTCTTTTGTAATCTAATTTTATTGCATTCAAATTGGTGTGAAGATTTGAAACATGTTAATCATCTCCCTTCCAAAGGTTCAACATCATAGTAACCTTTTTTAAAAATTTTATGATAATAGATATAAAAAAAATTGTGTTTGAAATTATATTTTATTTTATAAAATTTAGTTTTGATATCATGTTAAATAATAAAAAAAAAAAAAAAATGAAGATAATGTTTTATTATTATTGCATAATGCCATTAAAATAATCATAGAAATAAGTTTAACCTATATATATATATATATATATATATAGCTATACAAAAAGAACTAAAAAGAAAATGTAAAGAATATTTCACTCTTAATAAATAATAAAACAAAATAACTCTACATTTTTTTTTTCTTTCCTTGTCAAGAGACAATTTTACAAACTCTACATAATAAAATATCCAAAATAAACTAAATATTATTATTATTATTATTATTATTATTATTTTATAAGGAATTTCAACAGTTTAAAATCCTTTAAAAATAAAAAAAATTAATAGGAGTTATCAACTAAAATCACGATGTGAATTATCATAATTGTTAAACTAGTTGGGGTTAATAAGATAATTATAAAAATTTATGGATAAAAATTTAAATTTAATAAAAAAAATTTGAGTATGTGAAAACGGGTTGATTCAGTAATATTTTTAATAATTTATTAATCTAATTAAACTTGATTTAATTCAACATAAAAAAAATAAAAAACAAATATAAACACATTGTGGGTATCTTCAAATGCAAGTAGGTTTAAAATTAAAAACATAATATTTTATATTTAGTATATACTGTCTAAAAAAAATATAGTCTTCGTTCATAATTTTGTTGCAAGTTTGAAATAAAAAAAGTTAAGCATTTTTATTTGAATAAAAATTGGTGATAGACAACGCGTTAGGCTACGTGTTTGTGGATGCTACTTAGAAGCGCCGCTACGTGGCAAGTTGTGCATGGAAAGGAAATGATTGATTGCCATCCCTTATTAGCACGTGGAGGGATCTAACAGGACCACAGCGGATGATAAGAGTTTAGCTTAGTCCCCTCTGTTTTAGGTCAGTCCTTATTAACTCATTGCATGTGTATTTGAATCCCATTTCTTTTAAGCACTTTAATTTTAAGTCCAGGTTTATTTATCCCCTAGTGTATTCTAAAAATTAAATTATTGATAAAAGAGAAAATCATTAAATTTTTAAAGTAAAAAAATAAAATTAGTTCGATGCTAATTTTAATTACCAAAATGGTTAATTCTAAAGTCAATAAGTTTTATGAAGCGTGAGGAGTTTTATTTAGGTGTTCTTTCACTTTTAAATTGCATAAAAAAATAAATTTGACATGAAAAAATATTTTTTATTATTATTTTAGGTTGATTTCAGGTTTTGGGATTGATTTTTGGATTATTTGAAGCTATATATGAGTTTATCAATGGTATTTAGAGTTTTTTTTCTGAATGTTTTGAGTAAAAACTGATTGAAAATAAATTTTTAAACCAAAACATCTAAAATTTGATTTTTCAATAATCATTCTCACTCAAAAGTGGGCTAGCATATGACAACATCTATCGATGTAAAAGATATATTATTTATATTATTATTTTTTAAAAATTAAAAAATAAATAATATATCATATGCCTTTTTAATATTAGATAAAAAAAGGGGGTCTTTTCATCCACCTTTTAAGAGAATGTTTGGGAAAAAAATTATTTTTTTTTGTAAAAAATTAATTTTTTTTATAAGTTTTGGATTCATTTTAATGTGATGATTTTAAAAATAAATTTTTATAAATAAAAAAAAATATTTTAATATATTTTAATTTAAAAAATAATTATAACTACATTTCAAAACAAAGAAAAAGGCTCACAAAAGAGAGGCTTAGCTCGCAGATCAAGCATTTTTCGAGAATCATGGGAATGGTGTGGAGTGTGAGGCATGCATATTTATGTGCCATGTGCCTTTTTTATTTTAAAAACAATTATTTAATGTATTTTAACCCCTTTAAGCTTAACAAAAATATACATTATTTTATTTTTTTAATTATCATCAATGATTTTTTGTTGCATTTATTATTGCAAAATAATTATTAATTTATTTAATTAAATTTACGTGTAATATTTATTATTTTCTATTATTATTATTTTTTTTCCAAAAAGCAAGTTCTTAACGCAAGCATATTTATTTTTCAGGCTAGAAAATAAAATTATCTGCCCCTGGAATGAAGTGTACGCCATGTAGCTAGTACATAGATATAATTATATACACTGTGAATCTCTAAAAAGTCGTATTAATTTGATAAACAGATTACCTTTCAAAAATTGCAGAAGAATTATAGGACCTTTACTAATATGAAAAGCGTGACTAATATTAAAAGCCATCATCTCAAATATAGATATAGATATGTGCATTTTATAATGGAAAATCTACCAAAACCTACACTGCAAGTGCAAAATATAGAGAAGGATAGATTACCCTTTTTATTATTATAATAATATAATCTTTAAAAATATTTCTAATGTTTTCAAGGCATCTCAAATTTACTATTTTTTTCATAAATACTTTGTAGAGAATGTTCAATATAACTATAGTTTTAAAATCCGGCTTGGTGGATCGACCCGAAATTAGAACTGGGACTAGGTTGAAGAAAAAACAAAGAAAAAAAACTTGTGTATAACTCGACTAACCTGACAGGTTGATTCGGCAAGACTCAGTCAAAAACCTGGTTGTAACCTGTTGGTTTTTTTTGTGCATGAGTAAAAATAAATTTATTCACTAACGCTAAAGTCAAGAATAAAAATATTAATTTAAATTGATTTTTTTATATAGCTACATGATATTTACCAATGTCAGAGTTGGAAGTATCTATAGTTGAATATTCATTGATGTCAAAGTCAGGAATATTATACACAACAGTTCAAATTCCCTTGGACTGCTAACTCTTAGCAATATTTTTTTTATAGATACATAATATTTACCAACGCTAGAGTTGGAAGTGTCCATAATTGAATATTTATTGGCACCAGAGTTAAAAATATTACACCCAACTTTTAATAATTTAAGACAGAACTAACATTGTAGCTGCCTCAAGCAAAACATTTAAGTGATGATAATATCTTTTTTTATGTAACCAGTCTTGTACCAAAAAAAAATTTTTTTGTTGATAAGTCAAGGTTTTCTGATGACTATATTACTAGGTAATGACTTTTTAAATAAGACCATTTTTCATTAAATATGTTGCCAAAAATCTAAAAGATTTTTTTAAGTTCACCGCAGGTGTGACGCAAATAATTTAGTCTCCCTTCATATTTATTGTTCATAGTTAATGCTAACAATTCTACCACAAACTAAGTAAATGTCTTTAACAGCTCATAATGATACAAATTGAATCAATATTTTCTCTGTTTTCAAAGTAACAATAAGTATTGAATCTAATCATGCTAGACCATCCATAAGAAGCATAATTAATGACTAATTAATTAACTTACAAAGTGCTGAAATTGTTTTTTATAGCTTGTCCTATAATTACAATTTCTTCCAATAACCATAGAAAAATAGTACTTATCTTTCAATTATATTCCAATTTATATAATTGAACTTTGAATTTTTATAACGTTATCTTATCTTATAAGAGAATGAATATGAAAGCTAGGTATAAGATTTTATTTTAAATTTATATTCTTTGCTCTAATTATGAATTTAATAACATATTTTTATAAATCAAGGCAACATAACATGCTTAAAAGACATCTAATCTCAAAAGGGAAAAGAAAAAAGAATAAAAAGGGTGAAAGTCTCAGGACATGCTTGAGATTTTATAAAAGCTGGGATCATAGGCCCCGTTTGTTTTATAGAAAATAGTTTTTTTTTTTTTAAGTGAATTCCGGAAAAGTGAATTTCAATAAAGTATTTTTTGATATTTAGTAGTGTAATGAAAAATAAGTTGGAAAACACTTTCCAGTGTTTAGTTATGTCATAGAAAATGAGCTGAAAAATAACTTATTAATATTTTATTTTTCTCAAGTTTATTAAAATAATGAGGAACAAATCTTAAAAATTAAAACGTTGAATGAGAATGAAATTGAAAAAAAATATATAATTTCATAAACTATCTCAAATAAAATAAATAATAATCAAAATAATAGAGATTAAATCTAAAAAATTAAAAAAAATGAAAGATGAAGAAATTAAAATAATAATAATCAATATTTCATAAACTATTTCAAATAAATAATAACAATTAAAAGAATAAGACCAAATTTGATAAGATAAAAAATTTCAATAAAAAAATGAGAAGGAAAAAGCAAATAGCAATTATAAAAATAAAGACCAAAGTTAATATAAAAATAAAATTTTAAGAGATGAATTTGAAAAATAAATATTCAAAACAAAACATATATAGCAATCAAAAGTTTGAAGATCAAATTTGATATAATCAACAAATAATGATATTTCTAAAATTTTTCACAACTTCTGGAAAGTGTTTCCTTCTCAAATTTTTCAGGAAAACACTTTTCCTGAAAAGCCAAGTCAAATTTTCCTTTTACTGGAAAGTGTTTTTCATTGATCAACTTTTTTTTAATAGCAAACAAACATAAGAAAAATTTAGAAAAGTGATTTTCCGGAAACCACTTTTCAAAAAAATAAACACAGCTAAAAGAAAAATATTTTCCTTATGAAAACCAAGTTAAATTTGTCTTTTGATTGAAATTGATTTGGAAAAATTTTTTCCTAGTTGACCGAAAAATATTTTCTGTTAACCAAAAAATATTTTTCTAATTGAAAATATTTTTTTTTTGTTAGATCAATATCTTTTTTTAAAAAAATAAATTTAAAAAAATTTTAAAAATAACATATTTTTTATAAATCACCATAACATACTTAAAAGACATCTAATCTCAAAAAAAGAATAAGAGTGAAAGTCTCAGGACAACTTTATAAAAGCTGGGGACCATAATGTTTTTTTCCTTTTCCGTGTGTCTTATGAAACATGGTATGAGTTGCCGTCAGTGTATATTTTCCGGTTTTACTGTCCAAAAAAACTATGGGTAGTCAGTAGTCTTCCCAACTCTTGGTTTTCCGCCTCTGGTTTTTGGCTTTTTCCCAAAAACCACGCCCAGCTCTCACAATATATATAGCTGCTAGCACTCCGCTGTCGCTTCCCCACACCAACACGCTAGAACTTGGGAATCATCGCCCTTTCAATCTGCAACTCTCTCTTAAGAAATACCTTCTTTACACCACCAGCCACCCAAGAAACCAAAACCTTTAAACAAGAAGAAAATGTGTTCTTCAGCAAGCAAAGCTTGGATTGTTGCAGCTAGTATTGGTGCAGTGGAGGCACTAAAGGACCAAGGTATTTGCAGGTGGAATTACACTATAAGGTTGCTACAACAGCATGCAAAGAGCAATATCAGATCATTTACTCAATCCAAGATCATGGCCTCTTCTTCTTATTCTAGTTCTTCGTCATCATCAGCAGCAGCAGTGTCTAATGAGATCAGAAAAGCCAGTATGAAGAGGAAGATTTCCTTGGAGAGAAGCATGAATCTGAGCTGCTGGGGTCCCAGTACTACTAGATTCTAGGTTTCCAAAGTGTAATAGTCATGCCATTATTTTTGCTATGAGTATGTCTAATGTTTGATGAAGTTCAGAGATTCGAAGCTTGCTAATCAGCAATGTCACTGCAGACCAATTGATCCAAGTCAATCCATGGTGGAATGAATTGTTACAGTATGATTTCTTAGACCCAAAATTGTAGCTCTCTTTCTCCCTGTCTTGCCCCTTCTAATCATCCCAACGGAGCATGCTTTTGCAGCTCATGGGTCATAACAGGGACGGAACAGAGAAAATAAACATGAAAGAGAGAGTAAACTAGTTCCATCCAAAATTTAGAAATTCGTGGAATTTATTGTAACTAGAACTGAAAAATTGTTAAATCTAAAATAATTACAGCATTGTTATATTTTTATTGGGAATTAATGTTTGTTCAGGGAAAGGAGATTAAAATCCGGTGGCTGGAAAGTAGATTGGTTAGATCAACAATTCTATCCAAATAGAAGTGAGACGATTTAATTTGATTTGATTTCAAAATCATCTTGATATTTGAATGGTATTAGAACAAAAATTTATGAGGAATTGCGTATATCTATAATTTCGTCAACAGATTTTTAGATTCCTGGAACTTATTTGAAAATGATTTAAAGGTACAAGGAATGGGATTGATTTGTAAATTCATTCAAGAAATTAAACAGGTATGGCTAGGACAAGTCGACCAGCCAACCCGCCTCCTAGCTCGGGAAAGTTGATTCCTTTCAACTTGGCTGATCAAGTTATAACTAGACAAAACTTTTTATTTTTTTCAAATTTGCTGATCCATTTATAAGCAGACAAAAGTAATTGATTTTTTTTTCCAAAATTATATTATTTTGATTTTTTAAAAAATTTAGGTTAATTATACATATAATATTAAGCGATCAGTTAGTAGTATTAAATGAGATTTCAAGTTTAGTGTTTTTGGTATTTTTAGTCGTAATTATAATTATAATTTGAAAAAAATTAGATTTAAAAAATTATAAATTCTAGTTTTTTTAATCATGATTTTAATAGAAATTTATGTAACATTATAATATGCTTTAATTAACTAAATATTTTTAAATTCATATTTAGAATAAAAAACTTAGCCATAATAGTTGATCGACCCACCACAATAAAAATTAGTACAACGTGAACTAGAAACTAACTGTTACTGCAACACGTGCTTACCTTATAAATTATACGAAACGAAATGAAGAGACCAATGAAGAAACTTTTCAACCGAAAGCAACAAATGAGCCACCCGCAGTCCCTACCCCTTGGAATCTTAAAACCACTACCCACAAACTGGGAGCTGAAAGCCTTAAAAGCCCATAGTTAAATCCCAGCATTCTCAAAACCATCACACTTTCTCAAAGCTGGAAAAATCATCAAATTTTCCCTTCATCATTTCAGCGGTTAGTTGCCGACGGCAGTTTTAGCCATACTTTTTAGATTCGGTAGGTAGCAGGCTGAATTCAAGACTTGGGTTTTAGATTTTAATCAGATCATTAAATTATTTTATTTTATTTTATTTTTTAAAAAAATTAAAGCAATATTATTTTAGTAAAAAAAATTAATCGAATTATAATCGAATTTTTAATTAGATTTTATTGGGTTATATTTTTTTTTTTTCAACACAGATTTTACTTTTAAATTGACTTACTAGAATATGGTTTTAGCTTCCTCTGAAAAAAAAAATAATTCAGCTTTGGCGTTATGCCGACTATCAATATTTCTTTATGATTTGATTTGAAGTAGGTGGTTGGTACATCATTTGTTGAGTTTTTTTTATCAATCAACAGCTATGGGATTCATCGAGTTTTTTTTGGGATTTATGCTCCGTTTGTTTGTAGGAAAATGATTTTTTTTTGAAAAGTGAATTATGGAAAAAGTGAATTCCTGAAAAGTGAAAGTGAATTCCTGAAAAGTGAATTTCTGAAAAGTGAAAGTGAATTCCTGAAAAGTGAATTCCGGTAAAGTATTTTCCGATATTTGGTAGTGTTATGAAAAATGAACTGGAAAATACTTTCCAGTGTTTGGTTGTGTTATGGAAAATGAACTGGAAAAATAATTTATTAATGAATTAATTTTTTTTTCAAGTTTATCTAATATATATAAAATATTTAATATAAAATATTTAATCACTTACAATAAAAAAATGAAATCTAAAAAGTATAATGATGAATTTTTTTTATTATATCTTATATCATACATAGCTTATTTTATAAAATATAACTATATATATCATATTATATTATAGAGATATAAGCTTGTGAAATATTTTTTTATGTAAAACCTATTAATATATTTTTTTTAATTTTAAAAGCTTAAAATAAGTTTTTTTTTTCCATATGAAGAAAGTCAAATTAGTTTATGGTAAAGAGTTATATATTTTGAGTTTTTTTTTTTCTATAAAGAATTTTTTAAAAGATAAAATACATACAAAATATTTATTGTCCCCTGGTGCATAGCTTATTCTACATTCAACACTCAAACGTTATATAATTCTTAAAGAAATATAAGCTTATCATTTTCAATTGCTATTCACATTCGTCAAAATATTCAATTGTAGTTTCCCCTCAATTTATTAATTTCAATTCTTTTATTCCCACTGCATTCGGTTTCCCCTCCCGGTTTCCCCTCCCTTTCATTTCCCCTTTCATTTCCCCTTTCAATTTATTTGTTAACCGGAATTCACTTTCCTTTGACTGACTTTCCAAATGGTTCCCAAACATGGGAAAATGAAGAAACTGAATTCCTGGAATTCAGTTTCCTTAAAACAAACAAGGCATTAGCACAACAAAAAAAAAGGGGGAAATTAAAACAAATTGGGTTGACAGTACTATAGAATTTACTTTTTAACAGAATCTTAAATTAGAAGGATGAAAAATTATTTCAAACAGATTGGATTGGTGTCTTTTACATGTGTTTCAATGTCTTTTTTATTTTACACAAATCTAAAAAATATTATAAATTTGTTAAATTAGAAGATTTTACCAAATTAGGAAAAAATATATTAATTATCAATGAAATACATCAATTTAGATGATAATATGTTATTTTATAGAAAAGATTGATGAATTTAGATTTTTTTTTCTCCAATTATGCTATGGTTAAAGTTTCATTGAATAAACTTTTGTCAAAATTATATACGACAATTAATTGGAGATATTGATAAATTAAGCTTAGATTTTATTATTTTGTTTGACAAAATATCTCTTAGTATTGAAACACTATATTTTATAGTAGTATCATCATCAATATCAATAATGGTATCACTTACAATGAAGAAATTAATGAGTTTCTAACGTTCACTTTAGATATATTTCTTACCAAGCTATTTAGAATGTTATGTGATCAAATCGGCTAGAATCCATTTGAAATTGAAATTGAAATTATTTGGAGGATGCAAACTAGGGTAAATTTAACTTGTTATGTTAGTGTACCTATTTGTAGTGATGAAAGTGTGAATTTAATGTTTGGGTTTGCCAACAACAATAAATTGCATATTCTAGAGCTATACTTAAATAGTAGATCTAAACGAAAAAACTCATCTAATATGAAGTTTAATCGGGTGCTAAATTACACTTAAAAGACCACACAAACATCATATATGTTTGTTTAAGTGGTAATGCAAGGAACCTAACAGCAAGCAATACAATATAGATATGTAAGCTCGGTTGTGTATGCCATGTGCTCCATATTTTACATGGATAAAAGTGTAACTCATTATGTTGGTTTATGTATTTGTAGTGATGAAAGTATGAATTTAATGTTTGGATTTGTCAATAATAATGAGTTGCATATTCTAGAGATATAATTGAATTATAGACCTAGACATGAAAACTCTCCCAATATAAAATTTACTTGGGTACCAAGTTACCCTCAAAGAACCATACACACATCACATATAATTGGTTACTTTGGTTTAGGTGGTAATGCAAGGAACTTAACATTAAAGTAAGACATTGTAGATATGTAAGCTCGGTTATGTATAACATCTGCTTTGTATTTTCTATGGAGAATCTAAATCAAGTAATGAAAAAAATGATCATTATATTAATAGGGTTGAGAAAGATGATGATGTTGAGTTAGTTGAGCTATTAAACCAATTCTTTGAATCATATAAATTTAGGCTTATCACGTGATGAATTGGAGGTTGGACAAAAACTCAGAGAAAAGTCTAAATGTATTATCACAATTAAGTTATATGTTAAGAATTCAATTCAATACAAGGTCTAAAACTTATGACCAGTTATAATAAAGCTAGCATCTTGATAATTATAAATTCTTGATATTTATGGTATTTATGTGGAGGGCATTACTAAATGTTGATTTATTTGAGATTTTAAAATTGAAAAAGACAAATACATGTCAAAATCTATTGGCTTTGCAACGGCACCATTAAATTGACTTTAATTTCATTACCAAGTCAATGTTGATATTTATAAAAACCAATTTAAATATAAGTGTTATAAATATTTATGATAAATAAGGATGTAGATCATCTATTGTTGTTAAATCTGTAATTGATAATCTTTAAAACAACACAATAAACTATAATAGCAACATTTAAATCTCTCTTGCAAATTTTGCAATTCCAACATAAGCATCCATTTTTTTTATTAACCTCGTAAACCGTAATATCCAAATTCCAAACAATTTTGATACAAATAAATGACTAAATCATCAAGACCGGAACCTTAGACATCTTAACCACACGTTTCCTTACAAAATAGAAAAGAAAACAAAAGTTATTCTTTATGAATGCATCTAAAGAATAAAACCATGCTTTTCTTTATGGATACATCTAAAGTCGTCGTTGACTTTGTTGTTAAATAAAACGGCAGAGTATTAGTTAAACTCTTTTACTTTTGACCTCAGCCACAAATCACCCATAACAATTCTTTCAAGTCTAGACAAATCTCATCCTGTCAGGATAATATTCTTTTTTTATAGAATAAAGTTCTGCAATAAATAAATTATAATATCATTTTTATCTGTACAAGCCATAAAATATTTAAAATTACATATATACACAAAAGAAGAATGTCATTAACTCATTATTCAACAATTAATTGGCCAATTAATTCCCAACAAACCTTTCTACACACCAACAAACTTAGCCGACAGCTGTAAATGCCATGACATTAACCCTTACGTACTATATCGTTTTCCCTTCATCAATTCTCATCACCTAGTATTTTCTGTACCAAAATACCCTTCATTTTTATTTTATCCCAGATTTACCCTTAAGTACAGCCCTGCCATGCACGGACTCCAAAACTAATATATGAAATCCACAAAACCATTTCAAATCCGACAACCATATTTAAATCTCGTGACCAGACGTGTTTTCCTCTCTTACAAAGCAACAACATAACTAACTGATGCTAATCTTTTTACTTACCGGCAACGTGGAATTCCCGGTAAGAGATGGCAATATCTGACCGACATAAAACCAACGGCGACCACAGCATGAAGCTGTTTAGGCTCTGTCCTTTCTGGCAAGCGGCAACTAACTCTTCCTCTTCGTCGTCTACACTAAACCTTAACAACAGTCATAACGGTGGCAGCAACAGTAGCCGAAGCGCGGCGGTTAATAGTAGCGGTTTGAAGTCAACGACAGTTTCTTCTGTTGCACGATCGCTTTTACCCACTCGGCGAAGGCTCCGGCTTGATCCTTCTAATAATCTCTACTTCCCTTGTACGTTGTCGTTTTTAATTTTCTCCTCGTTGACTCTTCACCTTGGTCAACTCCTTTTAGCTATTATTATTGTCGTTTTAATTTTTTCTTAGTATAATTTTTTTCTAGACGAACCTGGGAAGCAAGTAAAAAGCGCAGTAAGGTTAAAAAACACAAGCAAGTCTCATGTTGCTTTTAAGGTATAATTATTTGTTTAATTTCTATTTTATACTTTTTGTTTAGAATTCGTAATAACACAGAGGCTAATTACATTATTTAATAATATGAACGGCATTTATGTTAGTGGTTTGCATTTTAGGTGTTAAGGGGATTGTTATTTTAATGTTAATATTACACCAGTTATGTTTTTTTTTTTTTTCCTGTTTTAAATATTTAGTAAGTACACTGGATGATGCCTTTGCTGTTGTTGTCCAACCTGTACTAATTTGTTGTTATGAGTTGTTTTTCTAGTATTTGTTATAAAATAATTGTGGATATTTTTTTTTTTATCTGATTGTTAAAAAAAACCCTGAATTTATGCTTGTTAGTTTTGTGACTTGTGATCATTGAAAGCAATCTTATCGAACCACCTGACTGGTTTCTTTATGTGATGTTATAGTTTCAAACAACTGCACCGAAGAGCTGTTATATGCGTCCGCCCGGTGGTATTCTTGCTCCAGGAGAGAGCCTTATTGCTACGGGTAATTTAGTCATGATGATTCTGTCTTTTTTTTAGGGGTGATGTGTTTGTTAGCTCGTGGTTGTATTAATTGTGTGACTTGTGTTTTTTATTTGTTGTTTTGAATTTTTATATTTTGATCGACAGTTTTCAAGTTTGTGGATCCACCGGAGAACAATGAAAAACAATTGGACCAGAAGAGCAAGGCTAAATTCAAGATTGTGAGTTTGAAAGTGAAGGGAGGATTGGAGTATGTGCCTGAACTGGTAAGTCATTTTGACTTGTGCTTTTCATATCACTCTCCTTCTCTACATTATAGCTGGTGTTGAGGAATAGGTGTTCACATTGATAGTTTTTGTTTCACTTTTGAATTTGAAATAAATTGAAATGAAAAATCTGATGATTTTGTTTTTTTGTGTTTTTTTTGAGAAATGTTAATCTTTGGTTGTTGCTGTAATGTCCATGGATAAACATTTTCAGGGTTCATTTTGGAAGTTTTAGCATCGAGAAACTTTGTTTATTGGATTTGTGGCACTTGATAGGTTTTCAGATATGCTCATGAGCTTGTGGGATTCAAAGATGTTGAGTGAACCTTAATCCATGGTACCGGGTTATATTAATGATTTGATTTTTTTTTCCATTCATGGAAATGAAACTAACAACAGAGAGATAGAAGCAGCACGTTAAGGTTCTATATTCCATTTCATACCTGAATATGCCAAATGATTGTGGCAAAGATCAAGGAACATAATTCCAAAAAAGAAAGAAAGAAAGGTTTTAGCTATGAGCATGGTAGTCAAGTAGTGTACTGGACAGGAGTTGAATTTTCTTACTATTTTAGTAAGTGTATACTGCTTATTTGTTTGGACAGCTCAGTTTCATTGGAGATAATGATTTTTAAATAGTCTTCATTCATACTTTGATGTTAAATCAAGGTCCTGCATAAGCCTTATTTGTTAGGTTTGTTATGGTTGTTGGGTGAAAACTATGTAGTTGTTGTGCAGTATTGTCATGGATGGATTTTAAAGAACTCCGTAAATGAATGCATCAAAAAGAGATGACTTGTTAAGTTTCTAGTTTCTTCCCTAGTTTTCTGAAAAGATGTTAATTGTTTGCTTTTGTATTTCACAGGGAAAATGTGATCGCAATTGTCTACTTTTGCATTAAGTGTAATTAAACATGATAATTATTTTTTTGTTTGTACTTATTTTACGCTCAACTTCCATTTCTTAACGCCATTTGTAACTAAGGTTATTCAACTTCTCATGGCAACAACAGTTAGTACAGTTTTTTTATGTCAAGAGGATAAACCAATTTGAACCTAAATTGATCTTGTTTTCTGTAGTTTGATGAACAAAAGGATCAAGTAACAGTTGAGCGAGTATTGCGGGTTGTGTTTTTAGATGCAAAGCGTCCTAGTCCTGTAAGTAAATTTGATTGGTCTGTGTTCAGTTGTTGATTATGTGCACAATAAACAGCTAATAAGATTGAGATTGTTGCTCTGAAGGCGATGGAGAAATTGAAGCGTCAATTGGCTGAAGCAGAAGCTGCTCTTGAAGTACGCAAGAAACCTCCACCAGACACAGGGCCCTCTGTTGTTGGGGAAGGTCTTGTTATTGATGAATGGGTATAAATATTCCGTCTGATCTCCCTGAATGTTCAGTTTTTATAATATCTGTATCAGAATATAATCTCTTCTCCTTCATTACTATTATTCTTCAGAAAGAGCGGCGAGAAAAGTACCTGGCTCGACAACAGGTTGAAGCAGTACAGTAGCTGTGAGATGTGGTTTCGCAAGTTGTATTGATTCAGCCCCTTGACTTACGGGCAAGGGGAGGTGGAGTTGAGTTGGCAGTCAGGCGCACCAGGAGGAGAAGATTCTATTACCATGCTCATATTTGTTTGATGGATGGTATGGAGGTCAGTTCAGGGTGCTAGGGATGGGCTTGACCTCCTGCATGTAGATAGTGGATTTGTTTTGCAATGAAGCATATTTTTGTATTCCTCAGGGATGGGTGCTCAGATTTGTGCCGGTAGCTCATTTGTTTATTACATGTATATTACTTCTCGTGCATTTCTTGGGACATCATGATTCATCATGGACTTGCATAGTAAAATAATCTATATTTTTTTCCCCGTTATGGATCTTGAAGTTTGCCTCTTGCTTTTCCCGCAACAGCAAATGTCAGGGAGATTATTGACTGCTGTATTCTGGGCCATTAGATTATCTTGTCACGGCGTGGCAATAACTTTGGACAAACTTTCCGGCCAAGGGATGGTCAAGATCGTCACTACAGCACCTGCTTAACCTACCATTGTCATTTCCATCTTATGCCTACGCCTTTTCTGCTCTCTGAAGAGGGTGGATACGTTCTCCATGTTTTTCATGGTTTCCTGGACCTTCCTGATTCCTCGATTATGGATGCTAGCCGTCTTCGTTTATCCATCAATCTAGGTGGCTGCAACAAAAATCTTATCTGTAACATATTTGATATATTGTTATTCTCAATGCCTCACAACAATCCGTTGTAGTCTAGTTGGTTAGGATACTCGGCTCTCACCCGAGAGACCCGGGTTCAAGTCCCGGCAACGGAAAGTTTTAGTTTTCTTTTATCTTGTGACAGTTTTATAGGCCATGAATTTTGCATTAAAACGAATATTGGGACCTTCTAGTTTTATATATATAAATATTTTCTAATGGCAAGAAACAAGTGACAATTGCAATTTGGTAGAAAACCAATTAGAAATCTGCTTTCTATTTCAACTTATTCTGTCCTTACATGAATGAGGTAAGGAAAGCTCCATTTAAAGGGAATTTAACTGCTAAGCGAAGAGAATATTACAAGGACCCTTTTTTTTAGGGCAGAAACACAAGGAACAGTGAGAAATGCGCACGAGTACTTATGACCAGTTGAATCAAAACTGGAAAGAAGAAAAAAAGAATAAGACAACATGGGAAGGAAGATACTGATGCAGTAGTCCATGTACACAGAATAGCATATGTTCCTATCCAAATGGATAGGAACCTTTCCTGCTACTTGAGCCTCAACTATGCCATTGCAGGTCTATATATTTCATTTTTCTCAGTCACAGAAGAACCCTCCACTAAAGCCTCAAACTTTCTTAATCTAGAGCCTTACTTTTACAATGAGGTTTACCAACAAAGCTTGCATTGTTTTCACTCTAGGAGCTGCATTTGGGCTCAAAGATCATATGATCATACCCAAATCACCAGCTCTTCTAGAGAAATGGAGCTCTGCAGCAGGATCATCGGTTATGCAAGTGAAACCCGTCTCCAGTTCTTTTGATCCAAGAAGGGAAAGTGGCAAAACATGTAATGAGAAGTATCAGGCAGCAGAGAAATCAATGAGGATGATTTTTTATTTGAGTTGTTGGGGCCCTAATTGACTGTGCTAAATATTTAATTATAAATTCCTATAAACCACAGGAGACGACTTCTATGTAAATTTAAGCCCTTTAAGGGAACATCCAAATTCAGACAAGCACTGAACAATCTCTCTGTAAAGAAACTAGTGATCTTGATGGTGTTCGAGAACCTGAAAATAAAAATTGTATTGAGTTCATTGCATGTATATATATATATTTCTAGCCCTGCAATTCGAGGCCGTTACACGCGTCCTATGGGTGATTCCTACCAAGAAACAACAAGCTTGTGATGCTATTATCTATATGTTACTACTTGAAAGTAATCAAATAAGAAGGAAAATGTGGTGCATCAATATATTTATATATTTTTATTTTTGTTTGAAGTCATGCTTAAAAAGGTCTCTTATATGGCGACAATCCAACGGATCTAGGCTAGGCAAATGTCAAGCTTAGATGATATGAGTTTGATTTGTTTTTTCTTTTCAGGCCCAATATTTTTGGGCTCAGCCATGTGTTGAGTCTAAATACATGTGGATTTAACAAGCTACCACATCTAATATCATTAGATTTATCTATGTACCGAGTCCAAATACATATGGGTTTGACAAGCTACTATACCAAATATCATTAGAATTAGCTATATGCTAAGGCTAAATACATATAAGACTAGCGAGGTATCAGACCCAATGTTTTTGAGATTCTAACAACTTCCTTAAGTTCAATCACGTGTTGAGCCCAAATACATATGGTTTGGTGAGTTGCTAGACTCAATATCATTGAGTTTAGCTACATGATGAGCTCGAGTACATATGAGTTTGACGAGTTGCCAGATCCAATATTATTGAGATCAATTACATGTTGAGCCCAAATACATATAGATTTGTAGCTATATGCTAAGGCTAAATACATATAAGACTAGTGAGGTACCAGACCCAATATTCTTGAGATTCTAACAACTTTCTTAAGTTCAATCACGTGTTGAGCCCAAATACATATGGTTTGGTAAGTTGCCAGACTTAATATCATTGAGTTTAGCTACATGCTGAGCTCGAGTACATATGAGTCTGGCGAATTGCCAGATCCAATATTATTGAGATCAATTACATGTTGAGCCCAAATACATATGGATTTGATGAGTTGCCAGCCCAACATTCATGGGTTCATCCATGCACTGAGCATAAATTGATGTGGGTCTAGCAAGCTGTCAGGCTCAATGTCATTGGGTTCAACCATGTGCTGAGACCAAATTGATGTGAGTCTGACAACTTTTCAGACCCAAAGTCTTTAGGTCAGCCACATGCAGAGCCCCATATTGATGTAGGACTGCAAAGTTGCTAGATCTAATGTCCTTGGATTTAACCAAGTGTTGAGTTGAAACTGATGTGGGTTTGTAAAGTTGCTAAATTTAACATCTTTGGGTTTAGCAACGTGCTGAGCCCAAACTAATATAGGTATAGCAAGTTGTCACACCTAATATTCTTATATTCAACTACATATTGAGCCTAAACATATATGAGTTTATTGATCTGCCAGACTTAACACCCTTCGGTTTGGCATTATTTCAAGTCTAAATGGGTATGAGTGTCATGTTAGGTGACACAACTTTGTTTGTTCATTTTGATGGCTTTTAATGTAAAATATTAAAAGTCAAGAATAATTATTCTTCATCACCCCCAGGTGTATAGAAATCTTCTAAAGAACCCATCATATTTTTATCAATATTAATATTATGTAAGAGACTTTATCCCTCATTAATATTATATAAAATATACTTATCTCTTATTAATGCTACAGTAAATAGAAATTAAGAGGAAATGACACTTCAACCCATCCATTCAAGCAACATGACAAGGTTCAGGGGCTATATATACTCCCTTAACCACCTAAGTAAATGATTTATAATTTCTATTTTCTTAAGTATTCATACTCTTATTCTTAGAGTATTAACCATGCCAAAATAAAAACAAACATACTTTTTCTTAGAATTTAAAGATCATTATGGCATTTATTATAATTTCTTACTAAAAGTCATTGACTTTATCATCAAAGGGTCCATAAACCTCACCTAAAGAGACTCCTTTGCAAGTGTTAGGTCTTTTACCACCAACCATCTATTTTATGAGCTTTGAAGAAGAGAATATTGACTTGAACATACGATTAATCATTATCCAAACACCAGAAAACCTCATTCATAAGCATATTAGATTTTGGGACATCATCAATTAGCATTGTCTATGAGAACCTGATAAAAAAACCATTAGTTGTTCTTTCTAAACTGGTTTTTGAAAACTCTAATCACTATCAATGGCAAAAAATCTATATAGATGGAAAAGTTTGTCTTCTTTCTTGATTGCTTGGTCTAACATTTGTATTTTGATTTTTTTTGAAAAAGAACAACATCAACGTTGATTCAATGAAACAAATCGATAATTTTAAAAATGATGCGTTAAAAGCCAAATGCATTAAAAATACATTTAAAATTTGAATCCTTTTGAAACACTGAAAATACTGAAAACAAAGCAAAAACATCAAGAACATATATATTTTTTTGGTTTTTTTGTTTTTTGTTATTTTTTGGTTTTTCTCTCGAAAATACTTCAAAAATAAAGTAAAAAATTGGGTAGCAATAAACCCAAATACATATGGGTCTAGTGAATTGCCAAACCTAAATTCTTGGGTTCAGCTACACATTAAGCCCAAATAGACAAGAGTCTGGTAAGTTGTTAGGCTTAACATCCTTGGGTTTAGCTATGCATTAAGCCTAAACTATTCTAACAAGTGGGTAGATCTAATGTCCCTAGGTTCAACCACATGTTGAGCCTAAATAATTGTGGCTCTAGAGATCTGCCAAACCCAATGTTCTTGGGCTTAACCACATGCTGAGCTAAAACAAATATGGGCTAGAGATCTGTCAGACCCAATGTCCTTGGGCTCAGCCACACGTTGAGCCTAAACAAATATACATCTTGCGATTTGTCAAACCTAATGTCCTTGGGCTCAGCTATGCGCTGAGCTCAAATATACATGGATCTGTATGTGGATCTGGCAAACTGCTAGACCCATCACCCTTGAGCTTAGCATCATTCCAAGTCCCAGTGGGTATGGGCCTTATGTTTGGTGATGGGGTTTTGTTTGTTCATTCTTGTGGCTTTTAATATAAAATATTGAAAGTCAAGAATAATTATTCCTCTATACCCGTGAGTGTATAAAAGTCTTCTAAATAACCTATTATATTTTAATCAACATTTATGTTGTGTAAGAGATATATCCCTCATTAATGCTATAAGGAGGAAATGACACTTCAACTCATTCATTCAAGCAACATGACAAGATTCAGGGGTTATATATACCCATTTAACCATTTAAGTAAGGGTTTATAATTTTTATTCTCTTGAGTATTTGTACTCTTATTTTCAAAGCATTTACCATATAAAAATAAGAACAAACATATTTCTTTTTAGAATTTAAAGTTTATTCTAGCATTTATTATAATCCCTTACTAAAAGTCATTGACTTTATCATTCGAGGGTCCATTAACCCCATAAAAGAAAACTGTTTTGTAGGTGTTGAGCTTTTTACCACTAACCATCTATTTTGTGAGCTCTAAAAAAGAGAATATTAACATGAATGTGTAATTAATCTGTATCCAAACATTAAATAAAATTTTGGAACATCATCACAATGAAATCAACTTGTTCCAAATTTCCAATTCCATTTCCCCGAACAAACAAAGAAATCAAGAAAGTGAAATCCAAATCTCTAAACTCAATCTATGCCATCAAACCATGAAAATGTCTCTAGTTATCTTCTTTATAAAAACTGAACAATAATAATTAGAAATTAAGACCAAAAAATGAAGGAAAAAGAATTATTATCCAGCACATCCTGTACACAAGTGCTATATCGATCAAAGCCAATATTTAGTCTTTGTTTCAATCTGAATGTCTCATATAGCATCCGGGAACTGAATGCTCTGCGACCCAAAAATCTGATGGGAGTTGTCTTCAACAAAGACAACAAGACCACATTTGCTGCGATTGAAGCCTTCCCATAAAGCAAAATTAACAGTTCCTGAAACTGTCTTCTTGGCAGAGATGTCTTTGACAGTGCAGAGTTTTTCAAGCTTTCTAACAACATAGTCATTTGATAGGATACGCCCTTTGTTCTCTCCCTTGGGACAATCAGTCACTAATCCACTGTCATAGAGAGCAACCATGACGTTGACACCATCATTGTCAGCTTTAGTTCTCAAGGCTCCTGATAAAGAGACTTGTAAGCAATCTGGAGTCGGCCTCTGAAATGTTGCCTGTTACAGCATAATTCAATTGTGATCAGTGTTTAAGGTTACAAAAAATGATGTAGTTTCAACTTTTTTCTATTTGAGGTTTTATTTACGTTTTGCCCTTAATTTGTTTAAGGCTTTATTTACTTAATGAAACATGTCAACATCCCATGATTATATTTCCAGGGTTTATGTTTTAAAGGAAAGATGACTTATACTTGGCTAAATGATCTTGGCTAATAAGATCATGATAATATAATAATAATAAAAAAAATAAATAAAAAATATATTTTTTTAAAAATAATATCAAATAATAAAATTAAAAAATAAATAAATAAAAAAATACCAAATCATGTTAATTTATCAAACTCTTGACTCGTGTTATTAGACTGGAAGTACTATACATGAAAACTCTATAAAACGTAATTTTCAACAAATCAAATATTAAAAAATAAAATTAAAAAAAAACCAGCTACCACAACCAACTCACATCACCTCAACAGAAAGAGAACATGATGACGAATCAAACAACACAATGAAATGACACTTTTTACCACTAAAAGGTGGTGCTCGCGTCACCCAAAGTGTCCATTTGGCTCTCATGTGTGACCTGAAGTGTGAGGGTGGCTTTCACACCCAACCTTTTCAATTTAAAAAATATTCAATGTATATTTAAAAAAGCAAGTTGTCCTTGATTTTATTTAGTAATAACAAAACAAAAAAAAACAAAATGAAAAGATGAAAAAGCCTATGGATACAAGGTTTATTATTTTTTTAAAAGGGTAAAGTTTTAATTTTATTGTATTTCAAGAAGCAAAGAGAAAAAAAAACCTTTATTTTTTAGTTCTAATTCTTTTGGCATAAAGGATAATTTATTTATTTTATTGTGATTAGAAAAAAAGATAACCCTACCCTTGATCAATTCTTTAATAATCAACGGATTTGTGAAAAGATTTAATATCTTAAATACCTCAGCACCAAGACAATTGATTATTTTAGAAAGGGAAAAATGATAATTATATTGTTATGATAAATAGTAATAAAAGTGTATGTGTACAATGATTTTCCATTCCCTTTTATTTTTTTAATAAGCATGTATAAAAGGGGATGCTAAACAAGGCCACTTTACTCATATAATAAGGCATGATTTGCTCAACAATTTTAAACAAGATTCATAAATTATAGAAAAGAAAATTACCCCTAACATCCTATCATTTTATTAGAAGTTGCCTTGTCTATTTAGTTTGAGAAAACTATAGTTTACATCCTTGGTTAACAAAATTTTTTAAATATAAGAAAGGATCAAATTACTTTTATATATATATTAAAACAACTTTATTTTTCTCATTTTTTAGTTTTTGGTTTGTTTGAGGAAAGAAAGAGTTTTTTAGATTTTGATATTATAGAGATAAAAATTCATCGTTTACACTATTTTGACCACTAAAATGATTTGAAATTAGTGTTAACAAGTTCCATTAGGTGAAGAAAGTCTTATTAATTGGTTGTTCTAAACATTAATATTATCTAAAAAATAGATCTAAGTCAAGAATAATAAATTTTGTTTGGTTTGATTTTCTAATTTTGAGCCTTTTTGTTCGAGTTTTTTTGTTGATAAGTTAGTTTCAAGATGTCCTAAGAGTGTTTGTAGGGTGTTTTGAGTTAAAAATAAGTTTTTTGAGTAAAAAACCCACTACCTTAATTTTTTAGCTACCAAGTTATGGGTAGAATTTGAACGGGTAGATAACATGTCATTTGTCATAGCAAGCAATGTACTAGCTAGCTATTTTTTTATATAAAAAATAAAGGTATTTACCCCTTTAAAAAGAAAAAAAATAAGCCCATGCACGCAAGCATGAGCGATTGGCTCTTTTTTTTTTAAATCTTTTTTTATAAAAAATAGGCCCTGAATCGCAGGTTTTTAACGAGTCACACCATAACATTCTAGATGTTGTTGCTGCTTTGTATTATTATTATCATCATCATCATCATCATTTATTTATTTTTTATATGTCTTATTTTTTTTTAAAATCAAATCTCATTATTTTTTATTAATGATATATTATTTTATTTAACTTAAAACTAAAAAAAGAAAGCAATTTATCTTTTATTATCAATTATCTATTTTTTCTATCTTAGTTACATGTACATGTCATGTATTTTATTAAAAAAATTAATTCATACAAAAGTTTTTATATGCTTTTATTGTTATATAAATCTATTAAGTGAAAATTAAATAATATCTGAGATTAAAAAATATATTGAATCTGATCATGTACAAGACTTACATAGTGAGTTTTTTTTAATCAAGTATTTATTTATTTTTATTATTATCATTTAACATCAAATTAATTAGAAATTAAATTTTTTAATTATTTTTTTAATTATTCTTGTTAGTTTTGAATGTCAACTTAAGTTGACTCTCGTACATCACACATTACAATATTAAATAAAATCATCTAATTTATTTTAAATTTATAATTAAAAACTACTTTTTTTCAGTATATATTTTAGTAATACCATATTTTTTTTTGCGTTTGAAAATTTGTTTTCTCCGACTTACGACGTCTAGTTTCTGTCTCTATAAAGCAATAGCTATCAGTTTACCCCTTTGCATCGAAATTACAAGATCCATCCCTACAGGCCAAAATAATAATAATAATAATAATAAAAAGCAAAGAGAGAGGAAAAGAGTTACAAATCTAACCTGAAAAGTGGGAGCAGGAAACCTTGGTGCATTGACAATGGACGACAACAAAGCCTCCTCTTCATTTCCCACGCACTGAGTTCTCCCTTGAACAACAATCTGTGGTGTAAACATAGTATCAAGCTTCAAAGACTCAACATAAGCCTTTTGTCTAACTGTCCACTGACTGCCCCCATAAGGATCTTTCCAACCCATGTAATCCCAGTAATCAACATGAAAAGCCAAAATAATAACTGGCATTTCAAGCTCAAAATCACCTCTCCCTAGCCTTGAAACCAACAACTCAGCTTCCGGGGATGTTTTACATCCCTGTGAAGAAAACAACTCCACCAAAACAGCCCCACCACGGTGTTGCTCCTCCGCAGATACATCAACGGTTACATTTGCATGGTTTTGGTTTCTTGCAGAAGAATCGTTTCCCTTGGCAAAGCAAGATAAGAGACGTGGTGCCATTTTGTTATAATGCGGGACAACAATCCCTTGCCCCTCCGGTTTGCCTTAACAAAAATAAAGAAAGAAATGTAAGAGAAGCGCTGCAGAGAAGAGAAAGGGGAGAAATTAGTTGTACTGAAAGAAATCAAAGGGAGGTTGAGAAAGTTTGGTGGTTAAGAGAGAAGGTAGGCAACAAAGAAGTTCTTCTTCTATTCTTGAATGGTTTAAAATTTTTTTTTTATTTTTTTTTGTTTTTGTTTTGGTAAATATTGCTTGGGATTCTTACTAACTGGCATATGTTTATAGATAAAATAAGCTCTAATTTTTAAAATAAGTTTTTTTTTGCCCCAATGTCAGTTCCTGCTGATTAGTGCATGTAAGAAACAATGACAAGTCTCGCATGGTGTTCCCTATATATGGATGCACGCTAATTACGGGATGCTCTTCGCCATAACTTGGGAAAATTTATGTAGCCAAATGCCAAGATAGTGTGAAAGCATCATATTAATTTAATAATTTTAATTTAATAGTTAAAATTATTAAGTGAGATTTTAAAATATAATTTATATTATTTTTTAATATATTATTTTAAATGAAAGTTTTTTAAACTTGAAATTTATATAGGTCTATATTATTTTATACTTAATTTTTATCAAATAAATATAAATAGTAAAAATTCAAAATTCGTAACTGTTTGGTTATTAAAGTTCTGATAACATGTAAAAAAATTATCTAAATTTAATAATTTAAATTATTAAAATAAAATTTTAAAAATATAATTTATATTATTTTTTAATAATTATCAAGCTAATTATAATGGGCTGTAGCTGTAGGGATTGAATTTCTTCTCGGACAAAATGCAGTAACCAATAGCACTGTCCTGTTTAGCTGGAACAACTTGAAACTGGCCACCAACCACTGCCGTCTACAATTACTTGTTTAAAGTTTGTTAAACAACTAGACATGGCGACATATGAAGAAATCAAATGTTGCCCTCTAAAGTGACAGAACTGGTGTGGCATGATTCATCACATTGCATATTGATTTTTTTTTTAATATTGCTCACCTCATGACAAGACTTGAGTGCACCAGGATCATTGGGCCCGGATATTTTTCTTACCCAACCATAAACTAAAAAAAAAAAAAAAAAAAAAAAAACACTCTTCACTTGACATTTGGTCTGTTACTAGCAACCTATACTGCTTCAGCGAATTCCACGTTGCCTTCTTTTTGTAGCTCCTTTTCCCAAAAGTTTCTGTGTTTTCAGCAAGTTTTCTCACTAGAAAAACACTCATTGCATTATGCATTTTACGGGACGGGGGCTCGGGTGTGTTCGGGGATATAGTGTAAATTATATTTTTTAAAAATTTTGAATTTTTTTATTTAAAAAATATATGTTTTTAGATTGTTTTGATAAGGTGATATTAAAATTATTTTTTAAAAAATAAAAAATTTTATTTTAATATATTTCTAAATAAAAAATACTTTGAACTGCCACTATTATTACAATCCCAAATAAAAGAGGTTTAAAAGCCGTGGTTCTAGCTTTATAGCCTAGTTCCATGTATACACAAAGTACTAAAATAAAATAGTATACAATTGTATTGATACACAGATAAATTTTTATACATTGTTAGAGTTAATTTTAAAGTCTTCATTTAAGTTGTTTTTTTAGTTTGCTTAGGTGTTCTCTAGGTGTGTATACAAGTATTAGTGATGTATATATTTCTTGAGTCTCTTGATTTATTCTTATACTAGTATAAATATTTATATTGACTATTGTAATTCAAGTTCAAGTCTATAGAAACTTTCTCCTAAAATATAGGGTATCAAAACTAGTTCAATCTAGCGAGTCTTTTGAGAAATTAAAACATGTCCGAAAAAAGAGTGGATGAACAAGTAATATTTTCAAAAATAAAATTAGAGGTGCAAGATGACGGTATCCAACAAGAAAATTGAGACCTTACATCAAGAAAAATAAAAAATTGCCTTAAAATGAGACTTAATACAAGTTAACAACTTGTTGCACAAAAGATGAGATATGGTACAAAAAAGACCACATATGAACAAAAAAAAGAGCTTTTTCTACACTTCTTTTCTTTCTACAATCTTTGATCACCAATCCTCCGCCTTGTCACTTTTAAGCCGATGGAAGGTAGAGGGAAGTCGTCGCCCGAAAGAGGGGTATTAGCTGACTGAAACCTCTCCTCTGGCCGAGAAGTCACGGGACCCACTCTCGCCGTTACTTCTATTTCATCTTTTTAGCATTATAACAAATTCAGAGTACCTTAAAGGTTGCCGCACATAGCTAGTCACCTTAATCAGTCATACCCATTTATGGAGATTCAGGAGAAGATAGAAAATGACCAATGAACCATGACAAGAAGAAGACATGATGAAGAGTGAGCCAAAATATAATGGTTAGTTAAAAAGCCAAATCTTGAAAAAAATAATAATATTTGACTAGATAAATATGACGAATTTTATAAGAAAAGAAAAGTCCAGAGAAATATGACTATCGCCGTTACTCCTACTTCTTCTTTTTAGCGCTATAATGAATCCAGAGTACCTTAACGATTGCCGCACAAAGCTAGTCACCTTAACCAGTCATACCCATTTATGGAGATTCAGGAGAAGATGAAAAATGACCAATGAGCCATGACAAGAAGAAGACATGATGAAGAGTGAGCCAAAATATAATGGTTAGTTAAAAAGCCAAATCTTGAAAAAAAAAATATATTTGACTAGAGAAATATGATGACTTTTATAAGAAAAGAAAAGTCCAGAGAAATATGACTCTCGCCGTTACTTTTATTTCTTCTTTTTAGCGCTATAACGAGTCCAGAGTACCTTAACGGTTGCCGCACAAAGCTATTCACCTTAACCAGTCATACCCATTTATGGAGATTCAGGAGAAGATGAAAAATGACCAATGAGCCATGACAAGAAGAAGACATGATGAAGAGTGAGCTAAAATATAATTGTTAGTTAAAAAGCCAAATCTTGAAAAAAAAAAATAAAAAATATTTGACTAGAGAAATATGACGACTTTTATAAGAAAAGAAAAGTCCAGAGAAATATGACTCTTGCCGTTACTCCTATTTCTTCTTTTTAGCGCTATAACAAATCCAGAGTACGTTAACAGTTGCCGCACAAAGCTATTCACCTTAACCAGTCATACCCATTTATGGAGATTCAGGAGAAGATGAAAAATTACCAATGAGCCATGACAAGAAGAAGACATGATGAAGAGTGAGCCAAAATATAATGGTTAATTAAAAAGCCAAATCTAGAAGAAAAAAAATATATTTGACTAGAGAAATATAACGACTTTTATAAAAAAATATTATATAATTTAGTAGCCCTCATGTTTAAACAAAATGATTGTTAAAAAAAAAAAGATAATTGAAAAGATAACAATGAGATGCTATTAAAAAAGTCATGAATAAAATTGTTCTTGTAATACACTCTAAATTTTCAAGAGTTTGGAGACTTTCAAAATAAAAAAGAAGTATTAGAGTTAATTTTAAATTTACATTTTAAATGTTTTTATTTTTATTTTTCTAAGTTTATGTAGTGATGTATTTTATTTCTAGAATCTCTTGATTATCCCTACGTTAATATAAAATATTTATGCTGAGTATTGTAATTTAAATCAAAATACAGTGCTACTTTCTATCCTAGAAAAGTGGTATTATATTAATGAAACATGTTTTTAGTGATCTTAATACTTCTCTTTTTCTCCAACAAATATTTCTAACATATACAAAATATATTTATATAAAAATATATTAGGAGAATAAAAAACAAATCAAAATAAAATACTATAAGATATTATATTATTTTCTTTAATATTCTTTGATTAGACTTTTCACTTGATCTTCACCATCAATTAATTCTTGACTTTTTAGGCTATATTTGTGAAATATAGTGCAAATTCCGTTCCATCAAATTTATTTTAAAATAATTTTTTATATTTTCAAATCGTTTTAATATGCCGATGTTAAAAAATAATTTTAGAAAAATAAATTTTTTTATTTTAATAAATTTTTAAATAAAAAACATTTTGAATCGTCACCATTAACGCAATCCCAAACACACCTTAATATTAGTTCTATTATATTCTTTAAAACCTGAATTTATCTTCTCAAAAGCTTCTTGTTCGTGGATAGTTAAATCATATTTAACACGACCCTAGCATGAGTTTTTACAAGCAACAAAAATTAACAATCAATGTCATCCTTCTGTCCTGGAGAATAGAGTGTGTTTGGTATTGCAGTAGCTGTTGTGGTTGTGGTTTGAAAAAAAAGTTGTTTTATAAAAAATACTTTTAGTTGAGGTTGGTTTGAAAAAATAAGTGTTTGGTTAAAACTATGGTTAAAATTGAGGTTAAAGAAAAAGTAGTTTAATGTGTTTGGTTAAAAAAATGCTTTTCAAATTGAGGTTATAAAATAATTAAATATATATATATATATATATATATTAATGATTTTTAATTTAAATATTGTAAATTTAACTACTGTTATTACATCATGAAATAAATAATATTGATATCAAAATATCTTTTATTATTCCATTAAACTATGTGCAATGTTATCACATACAAAATTTATCCAACAAGGACTATATTTTTCATGATTTCTTAAGCGTGCAACAAACAAAAACTGAATTTTTTGTTACGTCATCAAGTGATCTCCTTCTAATTTTTTGAAATAGAACACAGTTAAAATAAAAATAAAAATAAAAAATTGAATTTTTTTTTAACAGGGCCGGGCTTGGCAATAACATAATTGAAATTGCGATCAAATTTCACAAATGCTACGTCATCATGCGACATCCTTCTAATTTATGTAGTGTTATTAAATAATATTAAGTACTAGTTTTTCGAGTAAAACACAATTTTTTTTAAAAAAACTCAACAATTTCATTACGTACAAAATTTATTTGACAATAACTACAATTATCATGATTTATCCTGCGTGCAATAAAATTAAGTAAAATATTATCAGGAATAAAATTGAGATTATAATACAAACAAATTTAATTTACCTTAAACTAATTTTTAAAGAAACAAAAAAAAAATTGTTCACGTTCACGTGAACAATACGAGTGGAATTAATTAACTGTACTAGTTTTTTGAAAAAAAAACTTTGGGCACTGGTTAAAAAAAATAAAATTGTTCACTAAGTGAACAGTGCAGTGAATTAAAATTCACTCGCATTGTTTACTTAGTGAACAGTGCACAGTGGAGCATGGCTCCACTGTTGAGGTTGCTATCTCACCACAAGAAGCAGCAAAATGCTGCTTCTCCGAACCTGTGGCGCAACAGTTAAAATTGATGGGTATCATTAGTGAAAATCATTTTTTTTTCTGTTACCAAACACTAAAATATGTGGTTGCCGCAACAACATTACCAAACATCCACTTAGACTACGGGAGAACTAGACAAAATCACCATGAGCTAACATCTTGTCGGAAGACACGTAGCAATTTCCCATTGACAGGCCACAAACAAATGCCCACCTGTCAGAGATAGAAAGGGGCCTAAAAGTTTTGTAACCTTGCATGAATTCTGTCCTTTATCAACCCCCTGCATTTCCATAATCTAGTTTGAGCCATTTGCCAAAATTAAAGGGTCCATTAAGCTCATCAGGATGATATGCACCAATAGCATAATTCCACAGCATTACTTACTGACCACAAAGAAAGGATCCTATACGTGGCTGACCCACCAGCACCACCCTTTATTCCTCAACCCAGCATAAATCCCCATCACCACCACCTCTAGTACTTACTTCATCCAGAACTTAGTCCAAAATCCAAAATTAGTCCATTTTGCTTCAATTCTTAGTTGCCAACATCTCTAGCTCTCACATTTTTCTTCGCAGGAAAGCCTTGTATTGAACTACAATCATATCAGCCATGCTAGAAGGCAAGGCTATTATTGGTGAGGCCGATATGCTTCAAACAATGCAACAAGATGCACTTGATCTTGCAGCCAAAGCCCTCGACTTCTTTGATGTCACTGACTCCACTGACATAGCTCGTCTTATTAAGAAGGTGAGCTATATATAATATGTATATATGTGGAAAATGAATATATATATATAGACTAAGCAAAGAACTTATTTGGATATAGATATGCATGCAGGGGCCAATAATACCTTAAACGTCCAAGTTCTGATATTAGCTAGGATGTCAAAGTTGAATTCCAGGCATATTGAAATGGTTTTGTACTTGTGTTTAATGCAGGAATTTGATAGGATGTATGGACCAGGGTGGCAATGCATTGTGGGAAGAGATTTTGGCTCATTTGTGACTCACTGCTTTGGATGTTTCATATATTTTCAGATTGGAAGCCTTTCAATTTTGCTCTTCAGGGGCTCTGCTGGTTATCCAGAACAAGAGGAAAACCAGTTTGAAAGCCTTGGAATCCTTAGAGACCTTTGGAAAACAATCTAAGCAACATTCGGTTCACTACTATAGATATCTGGAGAACTTCTCTTCTTTACTAGGATAGCATAAAGACTAAATATTTCATTTCAAGTTCTACTTTTCTTGTAACCTGCCTTCTATGGTATAGAAAATGAAAAAAAAAAAGAGGATCCATTGCTTTTCGGGATTTTGTAAATGTTATTGCAGTTGCTTCGTCTCTTATGTTTGGTTCTACTTAATTTGGTTTGCCTGCACAAGATTTCAGGTTTAAATAGAGAGTTGTAATAGGTGCTAATTATAAAATAAATTTATTTTATAGATATAATCATAATCATAATCACAGTAATCGAATGCAAGCTGAAAGCAGGAAGATTTAAGCATTGAATTGTAACTCAAGTTTGAAGAGGCAATTAATATATTTTGCCATACTCTATCATTTTATGCTACTATTCAACATGAAGAAATACACAGAAAAGTAATGACTCGTGAAGTTGGAGTATCTAATGTTAGAATTATGAGATTATGCCTTGAGTAAGATAGAGTTAAGTGCAGTTATGTTATTTGAATTTTATATTTTGATTCTTCAGGATTTGCAGTAGTAACATTCTGCTGCAATTTGTTATTTTTAATTCCTATAATATTTCAAGTTTGTTGAGAGTTTCAATCCATTTCAAGTTCTATATAAGCCTATACATAAGCATTCAAAATTAATGAAATATATGGATCTTTCTATTCAACTCTCCTATCTTGAATATGTTTCTCCTATACTTAAACTTTAGTTTCCAGAACTAAATATTTCTAACAGTGGTATCAGAGCATATAAATCCTACGGGCTATGAGGCAAGCATTTTCTTTCTTTTAAGTGATAAAAACAGAGAGGGTAAGGCGAGTATTCTGAGTGCTAAACACAGAGAGGGTGAGCATAAATACTAGTGAGTTATTTTCCTTCTGTTTTTATCAATGTCTTCTTCAAGCAATATTGCATATGCAATTCCAATGTTTAGTTATGAACTCTATCATATTTGAGCTGTCAAAATGAGATTTTATCTAAGATCTCAAGGCTTATGGAATGTTGTGGTGACTGATTCTGATCCACCACCATTAATTGCAAATCCTACAATTGCTCAAATGAAAGCACATGAAGAAGAAAAACTCAAGAAGGACAAAGCCATTATCTGCCTACATTCTGGACTTGCAGATCATATTTTCACGAAGATAATGAATCTAGAAACACCAAAACAGGTATGGGATAAGCTCCAAATTGAATTTGAAAGCAGCAAAAGAGTCAAAGCAGTTAAACTTCTTGCATTTAAAAAGGAATTTGAGTTGATGAAGATGAAAGACAATGAATCTGTCAAAGATTACTCTGGCAGATTAATGGATGTTGTAAATCAAATGAGACTTCTTGGAAATACATTTGAAGATCATAAGGTAGTAGAAAAACTTATGATGTCAATCCCACAAAAGTTTGAAGCCAAGATCTCTGCAATATAAGAATCTTGCGATTTGCAATATCTTACAATTGCAAAGTTAATTAGCAAACTTCATGTTCAGGAGCAAAGGGTTCATATGAGAGATGATGAGGCTGTTGAAGGGGCTTTCCAAGCAAACAACAAGGGAAGGAGTGCTGGTAACTTGTCAAGAAACAAACTTGTCAAGTTTTCTAAAAGGAAAACAAGTACACCTTCAAGAAGATAGATTTTCTTACCATGCCCTTATTGCAGAAGAACTAAACATATAGAGAAAGATTGCTGGTTTAAAGGTAAACCTTCTCTCCAGTGTATGTTCTATAATAATCTGGGTCATAGTGAGAAATTTTGCAGAATCAAGAAGAAACAATCACAACAATAAATACAACAACAAGCAAATGTTTTTGAAGAAGGAAAAGATGATGAACAACATTTGTTTATGGCATCACAAGCTAGCAATACTTCTAAACTAAATACATGGCTTATAGACAGTGGCTGCACAAGTCACATGTCTAAGTTTCTGTCAATCTTTTCTTCTATTGACAGATCAGTTCAATCGAAGATCAAGTTGGGAAATGGAGATATTGTGCAAGCTAAGGGAAAAGGCACTGTTGCGGTCAGCACAAATAAAGGTATTAAAACCATCACAAATGTTCTTTACATTCCAGAACTAGATCAAAATCTCCTTAATGTTGCACAGATGCTCAAGAATGGTTATGAAGTCTCTTTTAAAGAGAAATTTTGCTTTATCACTAATACACATAATTCAAAGATAGCAAAAATCAAAATGGATGGTAATAGCTTCTATTTGAAGCTTGATGATATTAAAGGACATGTGTTTAGTGCTAATATTGATGAAAGCATTCTTTGGCATAAAAGATTTGGTCATTACAATCTTAATTCATTAAAGTTGTTGTATGATACTGGAATGGTAGAAAACATGTCTGAAATTCATGTTACTGCTCATACATGTGGAAGCTGTGAATTGGGAAAGCAACACCGACAACCATTTCCCAAAGGTATATCTAAAAGAGCAACTCACAAGCTGGAGTTAGTCCACTTAGACATATATGGACCAATGAGCACAGCCTCCTTAAGCAATAATATGTACTTTATATTATTCATTGATGACTTCAGTAGAATGACTTGGGTTTATTTCCTGAAAACCAAGTCACAAGCACTATTTATGTTTAAAAACTTCAAAAGCATAACTGAAACTCAAAGTGGTCAGAAAATCAAGGTGTTGAGAACTGATAATGAAGGAGAGTATATTTTGAAGGAGTTCAATACATTTTGTTTAGAAGCTGGGATTGTACACCAGCTGACGGTTCCATACTCTCTACAGCAGAATGGAGTTTTTGAAAGGAAGAACAGAACAATGATGGAGATGTCTAGATGTATCTTGTTTGAAAAAAAATTGGTAGGGTTTTTATGGGCTGAAGCAATAAATACTTTAGTAAATTACTTAATAGACTTCCAACTAAGTCTGTTCAAAACAAAACACCATTGGAAGCATGGTCTGGAGTCCGACCTACAGCCAAACATCTAAAAGTTTTTGGATCATTGTGCTATTTTCTTGTACCATCTGCCAAAAGAGGGAAACTGGATGAAAGAGCAACAAAAGGGATTCTTGTGGGATATGCAACATAATCAAAAGGTTACAGAATTTTCAATCTGAATACAGCTAAAATTTAGGTCAGCAGAGATGTGCATTTTGATGAGAATTCTTGCTGGAATTGGGACTTAAAAGGAGTTGATTAGAATATCACAGCTGCACTTGAACCAGCAGCAAGAAGTATTGGTGTTGAAGTTTAACAAGACATTGAAGCAACTTCAGATACAGTAATACTTAAGGTTAGGCCATTGTCTGATGTGTACGAAAGATGTAATCTTGTACATGTTGAGCGTACAAACTACACTGAAGCTGCAGGAGTTCCAGCTTGGATTGAAGCAATGAAATCAGAAATTGATTCCATTGAAAGAAATGGGACTTGGAGATTGACTGAACTTCATAAAGATAAAAAGGAAATTGGATTGAAGTGGGTCTTCAGAACCAAATTCAATCCAGATGGTTCAATCTTCAAACACAAGGCTAGATTGGTTGTTAAAGGCTTTGCTCAAGTTGCTGGAGTGGATTATGGAGATACTTTTGCACCAGTAGCTAGGCATGACACTATAAGACTCCTACTTGCTCTTGCGGGACAAAAATGATGGAGAGTATATCATTTAGATGTTAAGTCTGCTTTTCTAAATGGAATACTTCTTGAAGAAATTTATGTTCAGCAACCAGAAGGCTTTGTAGTTACTGGTAATGAACACAAAGTATACAAGCTACACAAGGTTCTTTATGGCTTGAAGTAAGCACCAAGGGCTTGGTACAACAGAATTGACACTCATTTGATTCAACTGGGATTCAAGAGAAGTGAAAATAAAGCTACTTTGTATCTGAAACAAGATGAAAATGGTCTGTAGCTGGTGATATCACTTTATGTAGACAACAAGCTAGTTACTGGAAGCAATGCAAAGTTTCTAGAAGAGTTCAAAACAGAAATTCAAGATGTTTTTGAAATGTCTAATCTTGGCATTATGAACTACTTTCTTGGAATGAAAATACATCAATGTAGTTCAGGTATTTTTGTTTCACAAAGGAAATATGTTGTTGATATACTCAAGAAGTTCAAACTTGAGTCATGCAAAGAAGTAGCAACTCTTTTGACACAAAATGAGAAGATTTCAAAGAATGATGGCGAGAAACTTGAAGATCCCTATGGATTTAAAAGCTTAGTGGGCAGTTTACTATAGTTGACAACAACTAGACCTGACTTAATATTTCCAGCTGGTTTGCTGTCAAGGTTCATGAGCTCACCTAGTAATATTCACATGGGAATTACTAAAAGGGTGTTGAAGTACATTAGAGGAACAGCTGATCTTGGCATCTGGTACTTGAAGACAGGAGGAGTAAAACTAATTGGTTATACAAATAGTGACTGGGCGGGGAGTGTTGATGATTTGAAAAGCACCTCTGGGTATGTTTTTAACATTGGTTCAGGTGCAATCTGTTGGAATGCAAAGAAGCAAGAGGTGGTGGCACAATCAACTGCAGAAGCAGAGTATATCTCCATGGCAGCTGCTGCAAATCAAACAATTTGGTTGAACAAGTTGCTTGGTGATTTGGATCAAGAACGAAGCTCACCAACTAAGCTTTATTGTGACAACAAATTTACTATTGCTATTACTTTAAATCCAGTTCAACACGGTAGAACCAAGCACATCAATGTGAAATTTCATTCTATAAAAGAAGCTGAGAAAAATCTGCTTATAAAGATACACTATTGTCCAACAAATGTTCAACTTGCTGATATAATAACTAAAGCTCTTCCTAGATCAAGAATGGAATTTTTAAGGATGAAACTTGGTTTGTCCAAGGCAAGTCTCAAGGAGGAGTGTTAGAATTATGAGATTATGCCTTGAGTAAGATAGAGTTAAATGCAGTTATTTTATTTGAATTTTATATTTTGATTCTTCAGGATTTCAGCAGTAACATTCTGCTGTAGTTTGTTATTTTCAATTCCTATAATCTCTCAAGTTTGTTGAGAGTTTCAATCCATTTCAAGCTCTATATAAGCCTATATATAGGCATTTGAAATTAATGAAATATATTGATCTTTCTACTTAACTCTGTTATCTTGAATCTATTTCTCATATACTTAAACTTTAGTTTCCAGAACTAAATATTTCTAACATCTAATACTCGTGCATATCAGACCAAGTTGTTGCTACAAGATATGAATTCTGGAACCACCAATCAATCATGGTCAATACAAATCACTATATGATAATAAATCTTACAAAAGGAAACAAACTGATTTGAAGTGCCAATATTATCACAATCTTGGTCATCATATGGATTGTTATTGGCTTTTGCATCCCAAAATCAAGCCTAAATTTGCAAAGGATTTGAGAAGACAACCTAGACGTGCAAATAATCATAAGTCATGCCTTGCACATAATAATTCCAGTTCCATTGAGATTTTTTTTGCCAACCCGGCAACTTTGATATTTGATTTTGCAAATTATTTTCAAGACAAACAAAGCCAAGAAAAGTCACATGATCAACCAACCATTCAAGACCAGAAGCAATAAGTTGCCCTCCTTAGTCATTTTGCTGATTTTTTTAGCGGAGACAGACCTGAAAAATAGCTAAGGTAAACTGATTGCTTTCATGACTACGTTAGAACTTGTAAATTTGCATGATCTTTGGATAATTAATTATGGTACCACTAATCACATGTCAAATAAAATAAATAAAATTCATGATTTAAGTCATTTGTCTTTCCCACTTTTATATCTGTTGCTAATGGGAAAAATGCTTATGTTAAAAGGAAGGGAAAGATCAACCTACTCTCCAATAAGATGGAGTCAAATGTTTTTTTCTTACCATCTTTTCCTTTTCAATTGCTTTTTATTAGTAAAATTACATCTACTCTAAACTGTGAAGTGATTTTTACCCTCTCAAAGGTTGTGTTTCAAGATCTTGTCACCAAAAAGATGATTGGTGAAGGGATTTTTCTACATGGTTTCTATTATATCTCTCATAAATCTTAAATCTTCAAGGGTTTTCAAACAACAACTAACCCTTCACATGAGAACCTTATTATGGCATCATTGTCTAAAGCACCCTAAAATAAAATTGGTTCAAACACATGAACCTCTAAATTATGATATTTGTCAATTTTTTAAATCTATAAGACTTCCTTTTACTTCTTTGGTGTCGAAAACCACCCATGCCTTTGAACTTGTTCATTTAGATGTATGGGTTCCTTTTTATACTTTCATTGATGGTTTTAAATATTTTGTTACCTTCATCGATGATTTCTTTAAAGTTATTAGGTGTACCTGCTGAAAACTAAACATGATGTATTCAATTGTTTTAAGGATTTTTATTTGTTAATCCTTAATCAATTTTATGCTTATATAAAAATTTTTGAACTGATAATGACACCAAATATATCTCTAAAGAAATGTCAAAATATTTACATTCTAATGAAATTCTGTATCAGACTAGCTATACTGGCACACCTCAATAGAATGGGATATCTGAATGCAAAAATCATGATTTGCTTGAAAAAACTCATGTTATTATGCTTTAAATGAATGTTTCAAAAGATTTTTGGTCATATAGAGTCCTTACGGCTGTTTATCTTGTAAATCACTTACCTAGTCGAGTATTGGAATTTAAATCTCCTCTTGATGTTTTGTAGGATAAAATTCCAGATGCATGTATCTCACATTAAAGTGTTTGGATACATTTATTAGCTACACACTGTGAAAAATTAGATCCTAGAGCAAGCAAATATATTTTTTTAGGCTACTCCACATCCCAAAAAGGATACAAATGCTATGACACGTTGTTGAAAAAGTTATATGTGTCTAGAGATGTTACATTTCTTGAAGACACACCATATTTTCCTATAGGAAAACATGGGGAGTTTTTGTCTGATTTTTTTCCTTTGCCCAGTACTGATTGTATTCTTCTCAATCCAGACTAACAAACTCAGTCCTTCATGGCATCCATTTACAACAATGATGTTCTGCGAAAACATTAACCACAAACTGACCAAAATAATAAAGTTCAGTATGCCTCTAATTCCAGCAATCCTAGACTTGATTGTATTAATGAATCAGAATTGCCTAGTTCTTTTGATGTTCTACCAGCTACTAGAAGAGTTTCTTTTTGAACATGTCAACCGCTATCTCGAATGTAAGATTATCTCACCTACAATGTGAGGTATCCTATTTCTAGATTTATGTATTATCATCGACTGTCTCTAATATATAGTGCATTCCTTAGCTTTATATCAAATGTTCATGAACCGAAGAACTTCAAGAAAGCTCAATCACAGACAGTATGACAGTAGGCTATGAATGAAGAATTAAAGGCTCTTACTAAAACTCACACATGAAGTATAGTATCGCTATTTGCTGGCAAGGAAGTTGTCGGATGTCGTTGGATATTAAAGACAATTTACATTTGATGGGAAAGTTGATCGGCACAAAGCTCATCTAGTTGCACAAAGTTTTACTCAAAAGTTTGGTGTTGATTACAAAGAGACATTTGCTCATGTGGCTAAGATGACTACTATTAGAGTTCTTCTTTCTGTTGCCATCAACCAGGAGTGGTATCTCTACTAAATGGATGTTAGTAATGCATTTTTACATGATGACTTTGAAGAAGAAGTATTCATGAAACTTCCTTTCGGATATCCTCAAAGTGGAAACTCTATGTTGGTTTGCAAGTTTCACAAATCTATCTATGGCCTAGAGCAAAGTTTTCATGCCTGGCATGCTAAATTAAGTATTACTCTTGAAGGTCTCAGTTTTACAAGAAGTATTGCAGACTCTTCTTTGTTCATTCAACTTGGTTCTGCTCATAAACTAGTCGTGCTAATATATGTAGATGATCTCATTATAACAGTGAGTAATGATGATTCCATAACTCAACTTAAAAGATCTCTCCAGCAACAATTTTTTATTAAAGATCTTGGCCTCTTGAAGTATTTCTTAGGCATTGAAATGATAGCCTCCCGTAAAGGATTCTTTCTTAATCAGCGTAAGTACATCATTAATCTATTGTAGGATGTTGATATGTTGTACACTAAGCTTGTTGTGAACCCTTTAGACAACAAATTAATGTTGGACTTTTCTAGTAAACCTCTTGTTTATTACACTTACTATCAGAAGATTGTTGGCAAACTAATTTACTTAACAATCACCCAATCAGATATTACATTTGCTATTAGTCTTGTGAGTGGCTATATGCATGCTACAACAGTTCAACATCTTGGTATGGTTAAATGTATCTTGCGATATATGAAAGGCACCATTGGTCGTTGTATAGCTATGAATTGTAATGGTCATAATCATATCATGTGATACACTGATTTTGACTAGGCAGGAAATTCTCTTGATCGTCGATTTACCACTAGCTAATGTATGTTTATAGGTAGCAATTTGGTGTCTTGAAGAAGCAAGAAACAATTCGTCGTAGCTCGCTCAAGTGCTGAAGCAGAGTATCGTGTTATGGACTCTGCTGCTTGCGAACTGATATGGCTCAAACAACTTCTTGCTAATTTTGGATTTCATGGCGTTACTCTTATGATACTACTTTGTAACAATCAAGCTGCTATGCATATTGTGTTCAATCCGGTATTTCATGAACACATAAAGCACATCAAAGTTGATTGTCATTACATACGTCGGCAAGTTGAAGCCAAACTCATCCAACCTCAGTATATATGTTCTCATGATCAATTAGTTGATGTGCTCACAAAAGCTCTGCCATCTACTCAATTTCACCGGTTGTTGAGCAAGCTTGGATCCACTAATTCACTCGATCTAGCTTGAGGGGGAGTATTGAAGATACTGCAGCTGTTGATGACAAAATAATTCTACAGATGCAGCTATTGATGAATATGATTCTACAGATATTCTAGCATTATATTATTGCCTAATGTAATTTATTCATTACCTAGTTTAGATATGATTATGCTCTCTTATTATTAGTATGTAATCTTAGCGAGATTATTTGGAGAAATTATGTGCAAGAGTCTTTCCTTGCCATATAACAAAAAAACAATATGAATAAAATTCTATTTTTTTGTAAGATTTTTAGTTTTTGCTGTATTAAAGTTCTTCAATTGTGGAGTTGTGATAATGATAGTGATGCACTATTATTGGTGAGAGCATGGCAGCTGAAACTTCAGATTCTTCATCCATGATTTCATGTTACAAAATATTTTGGTTATAATTTGAACCATTACAGATTAGCTTTGGAGTTTGTAAAGATATATTGGCAAGCTATAGATTCAAGTTGCTCACCAATTATTTGATAAAATGCTTGAAAATTATAAACTATTAAAGTTACAGTTTCTTTTTTAGAATTCAAGATTTTTTATTTTCACCATATTCTTGAATTGATGAATGTCCAAAATGTTTTTATAGTCGACGGCTCTTTATAATTACAATGAACATATTTTAATGGTTCTTTCACATCTTTTATTCTTATTTAATAGTATCAACATCAATTATTTTATCTTAGAAAGAAAGTTGATGTAAAAATGTCAATTATTTTTTCTTGTTTTACGAAGATTGATCTTATAGAAATTATGAATCTTATGAGAATTGATTAAAATAAACTAAAATTTTTAAATGAAATTGAGACATTATATAATTCTTAAAGGATAAATTAAAATATATCTATATAGAAGAATTTATTTTAAATGAGGATGGAAGAATTCTTCTTCTTCTTCCTTTTCTTCTTCATGTGATGAGTTGATTATCAAAAACATAGAAGAAAAA
Source organism: Populus alba (assembly GCF_005239225.2). Taxonomy (NCBI): domain Eukaryota; kingdom Viridiplantae; phylum Streptophyta; class Magnoliopsida; order Malpighiales; family Salicaceae; genus Populus; species Populus alba. The sequence goes on along the minus strand of NC_133284.1, from coordinate 46,436,195 downwards.
AAAGTATATACATCAATTGATGGGACACATATGGTAGTTTTTTTTTTAAAGAATTTTATTTTTTAAAGGTAAAAAACTCTTAGAATGAAAGGGAACATTTATATAAGTTTGTGAAGAATTTATAAAATATTCCAATCAATGAAATGAGAGCGATTATCTTATTAAAAAAGAGATAAATGGAACTTATTCCTATTCATTAAGTATCAAATACCTGTTTATTGAGAAAGCTTTAAAAAGGTTATTTAAGAAAAAAACATATATTTTAATTGAAAAGTACCTTTTAAGTGTATTCCTAGTCTACTTGAATTTGAGTTTTGATTTTATTTTAAGATATTTCTCCTCGATGGATGTTTTTTCGCCACGAATATCCATCTTATGGCGCATCGAAGGTATACTTGGCCTCCGTTTATGAAATGGTAGGTCACATGCTGCTAGGTATTTTCTCATTTTTAAAGTAGCCGGGGCCTTATAGCCACTAAGAAAGTAGCCAAATAATATAATGCAACTGCCTTTCAACAACGAAATGTACCATAATATACAGCACTTGATCATTTTCAAAAGTCAAAATCATCTTGATTCGGCTTCGGTGAAGTTAAGAGAGCAGTATAAAGCCGAAGCCTATCCTCTCCCAAAGAAGAACACCTTGACAAAGGTCTTCTAGGCCTTATAAATGACAATGAGGTAAGCGTTAGCCGATGCTTATACCTTCTCCAAGCCAGCTGAATAGCCACAGCAGCCCAAGTTCTCCATCCAGGTGAATAATACCTTGCGCTTCTCTTAACTCTCTCCTTAACGAATGTGTACCTGAAATGTTGCGTCACGTATTTCACGTCTTCAGCTTCTAGGCCAAAAGCCTCGGTGGTTTCAAGAGTCACCAACGTCGATGAAGACGGTGGCAAGCGTTCGATAAAAGGTCTTCTCAGGCACCATGATAAGAGCTCATCACCACTGAAATTCCCAGGCCCTAGCATGCAGCAACTTTTGACACCGTCTCTGAGAACTTGGCTACTTTGGAGATGTCCCCTCACTACAAATAACATTCTTTGGACGGGGTCTCCCTCCCTTGTAATCTACAAGAAATTCAACTAGTAATTAGGAATGTTGTACTTGTTCAAGAAAATGATTTTATTACTCACGCGTGAGCAACTCTGCCCGGTCTTGTCAACGTTTCCCGTACCATAAATTTCTGCTTTGGATCATAAGAGGAACTTACTGTTTCTCCCTTTGTGAAGATGAGAGACTTCACACGGTCACAAATGTTCTCGAGGACCAAATCATCCATGTGTTGGAACAGTGGTACCTGAAACATATTTTTGAAACAAACCCTCGAAAATTATAATTTGAAAACAGCGAATTTGCAAAGCCCAGATCTGATTGGACTGAAAACGAATGCGGTGGTTGGTCTTGAATCACAGGCCAATAAATGGAAGCTCAGCAGTCTTTTTCTTTTTAAAATGTGCGTGGACTAGAAGCCCATTGTATAATAGGAAGAAGATAAAGTCAATATAATCATAATAATAATAAAAACCACAATTTTGTTTTTCTTAACTGTATCGGACCCCATTAGACCCACAGGGTAAAAAAATAAAGATTAAAAAGAAAATAGCTGGGTACTCTGGCATTTACCTGTCTCACCAAATCCAGGCAAAGATGGTACTTGATGTCCCTCCTAAGGCCCTCAGGGAGGTTCCGGATCATCTCACATTCATCAACACCCCTCATCGCCGCCCACCGTTGCCTCTCGTAGTTGCGCACTCGCTGCCGGAACCCCGTAGGCAAGTGCCTTTTCCTCATCCACCACTCTATATTCCTCATCTTCAACTGCATTGCTTGCTTCTTTGATGTGGTTGCATGCAAGAACACCTTCATGCACAAACAATGGTGTAAACATAATCTTCTTTCTCTCGATGATTAACACAAATGAAAATGAAGTTTTGTAAAGGGAATTAAATTAGAAGAAGAAGACGAAGAATGGGTGCTGGTTTGAAAAACAGGGAACACTTGGTGGGCCCTTTATATCTCTATAATTTTGCCGGATAATGCATGATGCACTGTCCCAATAAAACAACCCGTCCTTCGAAATTTTATCAAGAGGAAGTTAAATGGATTCCTTGCAAGAATTGAACGGTACTGTGAGGGTAAAATGCCCTTCACGAGTGGCCATTATCAAGCACAGTAAACACGGAATCTATTCCATTAATCAAGGGGTAGCACCTGCCACTGTCACCTATCCACGAAGCATTGAGAAATAATAAAATTGAATAAAATGAGATCACCTTGATATTCCCAATCAACATGGTGACCAAGAGCAGCCCACTCGTCAGAACAATGATGTTGAAAACAACCTCTAACCACTCAGTTGTGCTCTCCAGGTTCCCAAACGTGCTGTGATGAAAACACATGGTTGTCAGAAAAATAAGAAGAAGAGTATCTATCGATGATCGATGGTTTAATCTTGAATTTCTTTCTCGTGAGCCTTTCTGTTTAGTGTACGGTGTACCGCCGGACAGAACGTCCAACGTTGAGGACCGTCGGTGAAATTACCTGAGAGTCATCAGGCCCCAGAAGATAGGGAAGAGTATCTTCTCTAATCTGCTGTCATTGGTAACCAGCTGAACGGTCCATTTATATGCACCATAATCATATTTATCAGGGCTGTCTAAGCACATAGATCTTGCTTGCTTGTTATCCGCCCATGCCCATCTCGCCTTCTCCATCACTTTTCTTGTTGTTCCATAGTAAATAGGCTCTTTGCAAGACAACAATCCCAGGCCACAACCCGATGTTTCCATGCACTGTTCTTTCAAGCATTTTGCAGCCCTTTGAATTCCCAGTAAGTACCAACATGCCCCTGCTGCCTGCACACGTTCGTTTGAATATTTTAAGAAGGGAAAATTCAGTCCTCCTAATAAATTAATATGTAAAATCATGCATTGTCTCCTTGATCCAATACTTTATGGTTTACAGTTGGAAAAGAGTAACTTTATGGTTTACAGTTGGGAAAGAGTAAGGATGACGGTGGTTACCGGTGGATTGGGTTTTTATTATATCCAAACCCTAATTATTGGTTTTAAAATATTATTTATTATTTAATATGAAATATGAAATAAAAAATAATATATAATTAAATTATGTTTTTATTAAACGACAATTTATGCTATATGTATTGGTTTAGATTCGAATCAAGAAATTTGAAGTGGGATTTAACTATATTTATACTTTATTTATTAATAATTATATAAAAAAACTCACAAAATAATTTGGATCGATATCTGTCAAAGAGATCAATTATCGTGCTGTTTTACTTTTCATCTTTATATGATTAAAAGGTTCTTCTTTATATAAGAAACTATATTTGTTTATTCAATGAAGAATCTTGCTTCGTGACTAGTTTCACTACTTCCTTGGCACTAGAATCCAGGGCCTAAATAATTAAAAGTTCAAAAGATAACAAATAGAAGCTGATAAATTACTTCTTTTGAGAATCCCTTTTAGGACTTTTTACCGCTCTGAGTATCGCAGTTGATAAAATTGTTTTCACAGTCACTAAAGAAGTTCAAAACGTGAAACATGTTCTGTATTTTTAATGTGTTTTACTTTAAAAAATATATTAAATTGATATATTTTTATAATATTTTTTAATTGTTTGATATACTGATATTAAAAATTAAAAAAATTCTAAAAAAAAAATTAAAAATATTAAGCACATACTTAGATCTTTGTTCCTTTAATTAGGAATTCTCCATTTTACTCTCCTGTTTTTCTAAAAATCCCAATGCTACCATACGTAGTTGTTAAATAACCTTCTGTTCTTAATTTGGTTTTCAAGTTTTCTTAAGTTATTTAAAGTGTTTAATTATGTGAGGTATTATAATCTTTATAAAGATTAATTTGAGAAGAAAAAGAAGAGAAATTAAAATTAAAATTAAAAAAAAAAAACGTACCAAGCTTTTTTTTTATTAGTATTATATTGGGAAAGTACAAAATTAAAAACTATAGAGTTAACATTGAAACATTTTAAGCTACAAGTGGAACATTCATGCATGAATTAATATGGAAAAAATATATTTATTAACTTAAATACACAACTATATATATAACCCATCTTTGTCTTCCTCTTCACATGCATACGATTATCTAAATTTTCAAATGTAAATTTTTTCACCAAAAAAAAATGATTATGTGAATTTCCATTTTGCGTGGCCAAAAGCATGCGAGGGTGATATCTCACTTTAAGGACACAAAACTCAAGAACATACAAAAAGAAAGGCTTACAACAACTACATTTAAAAGATATAGGAGATATATAGATAAAGGAAACTTACATGTGATGCAACAAAGTAAGCAATCATGTTGAGAGCGATTCCCCACCAAACAGTTCCAAATATATAGCCGGAGATACTTTGCATGCGTCGAAGGAGGCAGACGGAATAGTGTATTTTTGGGAGATATTGGAAGAGGAAAATGATCAGAAACACGTTCATCAGTAGCGTTACTGATCCTTTTTGCAACAGAGATGGAATTCCCACCCACAATACAATCTGCAGTGAGGAAAGCAAGCATATATATATCCTCTGTGTGTCAACTTCAACAAATCATGGAAACTTTCATTCTCTGTCACTTTCACTTAGCGTATAAGAGGGCCGTCATCTATAGATACATGCAATGGCATTTCAAGCAATATTTTCTTTTCTTGTATATGTTCAGCACTATTTATTTAATTTATGGGATATTTTTATCAACTTTAACTGATATATATATATCTCTTTCTTACGATCGACAATGACTCTGAACAGTAATTCTGTCAAATTCAATTAATATTCTGCTTAAATATATATGCTGGAGTCAACATCAGTGAAAATATACCATAACCACCGCTAAAGTTAACATAAATGCTACTATATATATATTTGTGAAATGCCAAGATAAAATATATATTTGTAAAAGCAGTTTTTATTTTTTTTGAAAGCACCTCTAGGATCAATTACATTGAGCTAGAAGGGCCTAGAGATAACCTATGTCTTGCAAGAACATCCTACATGTGAGTCATCAAAACTAGCAAGTATAGAATTATTTTGATATGACTTGTAAGCTAATATATAGATATCCTTGCAGCAACTACTGACATATTCAAAAGTAAGCAAATATTCTTGTCCAGATTAAACTTCTTTAGTTTCTTACTGCACAATTAATTGTAAGTAATTTTTCTCTGCTTAGCAGATTTTAGTTGATTAAAAAAAAAAAAAAAAAGAAATCTTCAAATCTCAACCTTTTCTTAAAGTTTTTTTTTCTAAAGTTCCCATTTGAAAGTAACTTTATTTGTACCAACAATTTTCTGTCTACCACTTGCCTTCCAAACAGCTGCGAACCCCTGTCTCCTAGAAACATGTAATTTGATAACGACTGCTTGGACATGAAAAACAACAGCGCTCTCGTTTTTCCTTTTCAGACCTCCTTAATCTCATCTATTTAACTACATATTCCACCTTCACCCGCCATTAGAGTTTTAGCTAAAAGCTAGCTAAGCTATTGAATTAAAATCGAATATTTCTACTGACTGAACTTATGTTCTCATCAGAAATATCATTTGCGGCAAGACATGTGACAGACACGTGTATAGGAAGAAATCAATGGAAACTTGGATGGTGAAAAGCTAACTCGAGACTCAATTTCAGAACCGGATTTATTCAGGCAGCATCTGCACCTACTCCTTACGTCCTATAGGGAATATTTATAGCTGATTGATAATTAATGTGGGGGCCTGGACACCTTTTAGCCTTGAATTTGGGTTATGAAAATATCATCATCTACACTTCCAATCACACAGAGAAGTCGTTTACTTCAGGAATCTAGAAATAGTACTAGATCATGTGTGCACTCATGTAATGCTTCATCATATGCACATAATTTGTAAGAGTTTAGTCCAGATTTTTATTTTTATTTTCTATTTCTTGTATGCTAGTCCAGATTAAGGAATATAGCTGACCTCAACTACTATTGAATGGCAAATAGCATTGAAGACTCCGTTGAAAGTAGCTTACATTTCACATTCTAATGGCAAATCAGAAAGTGTTAATTTCTGTAATCTGTAGTATTGAACTTTAAATTAAGTGATTTATGAAAGTGAAACATTCCATTTATATCAATTCAGCGCATGTTTCAGAAATCTAAAATTAAATTATAGAATCATTATTTATAGTTCGGGTTAATTATATCTATGGGATTTATTGAGTGCTTGAAAATACGGTAATTTGTGTGTTTTGGTATTTTTTTAACAGTATATTTCACTTGATAAAACATTAAATCAATATTTTTTAAGAGTATATTTTCAAACAAAAAAAACTTTTGAAAAGCATTTGCATTACAATAACAAACATTATCTATAAATCATTATATATTATATAGTTAGTGAGGTGTGTAAACATATATAAAAACCTGGAAAAAGTTCTTTTGATTATATTATATAATTTGGCACGAAGTCAACTTCCCAACAAGCCTAATTAAGAAAGTGAAAACCATAGAGCTCCTTCCAAAAACCAAGCATCAAATTGATCAACAGACCGTTGTGTTTGTTTTCCATTACCCATTTTTATCCTTTTTTTTTTCTTCTTTTCTAAATTGAAAAAGCGACATGGCTAGATCACATGGTTACACTACCCTATACAGAGAGAGAGTTAACCTGCATGTCAAAAGAAACCATGGCTAAAAACAACTACTAGCATGGATTTGCATTTGTCACCTTCTCAAACACTAGCATACAAAAAATGTACTTAACAGCTAGTATATAACACTGCTATATACTAGGTGTCATGACATAACAGATTCAATATGCTGGTGATGGTTACTTGAATGGTAATTAATGTTAATTACTGTTGTCATTTGCTGAAAATCTTACCTGGGGTAGAGGCAGAATAACGAAGAGATCAAAGAAAAATCCTTTCTTAGCCTTCAAGTACCTCAGAGCCGAGGAGCAAGGGCCGGCAACTCGGAACCCTCCTCTTTCTCCATCTCCACCATTTTCACCACCACCATGTGGTCTCTTGGCTATTTTCAGCTGCAACCACATGTTCCACAAGTACAGAACATCAGTCATGCACCGGAGAGCTGTGACCGTGATGGCAAACCACCCATCGACGAATAGGCACATGCAGGTGTCGCTTATTGAGAGGACGTAGAAGAAGAGAGGGTCCACAAAAAGTCCTGTGGCACACACGAGGAGAAAAACTCTATTCCATTCCTGAACCCATTTGCCTCTAGGGTCTAACACCTGTCCTAGAGACCACCCTCTTCTTTTAGAACCACCACCACACAGATTCAAGAACATGCCTTTGCAATCTTGTGGACTTTCCTCCTCCACATCTTCTTCTTCTTCTTCATCATCTTCACCTTCATCTTCTTCACTTTTGCTGTCTTCGTCTGTAAAATACTGCAAGTACTGTGCAGCATTTGAGTTTTCTTGGTGCTCACTAGCCATGAAAGGAGGTGAAGAGAGGGAGCTGGAGGAGGTGTTTAGGTTGGTAAGGGGAGAGCAATACACGTATGACTTTCTTTGGGGGCATGGATATGTATAAGAAATAAGGACACAACTGTAGACTATAGAGATAGAACTTGAGAGAAACAAGATCCTTTTATTAAAGTACCAAAATGCCCTTAGAGTGGTGTTCTGCTCCTCCATTATCTGCCTCTAACCCTTCACTTAATCAGATGAGTAATTATTAGTAAATGAGTTAAAACTAAAAAGTCAGCATCAACTCTGGATAATTGATTGCGTTAACAGCAATGGTAATTACCCAACACGTTTTTGGCATGTCTCTTCAATGACGCCATGTGAAATGTCAAAAAGTGTTTCTACCCCTACCTCGTAAACCTTTTCCATATATATATATATATATATATGGAGAACATAAATACAATTTCAGTGCCATAAATAAGATTGTATTAATCAATACTATTTTTTGAGTTTTCATCAAAAAAATCAAATGATATTATTTCCTTATGGGTTTGATGGCTAGTGGATTAATTACTTTCTACATTATTATTTCGAAATTAAATTCAAGATTTCTCAAAAAAAGAAAAACAAAACCCGTAACTCTTTTCTTTTAAGATGAGAATTAGAATTAACATAGAAAATGACACAAAAATGTATACAATTGTCAAGAAAAAAATATTCTAAAAGAATGATACAATATAAAATTTTCACTACCATAATCTTTATATTTAATTACCTATGAAATTATCGTCGGTATTTACACTATCATTCTGTTGGTAATTAATTTACCAACGAAATTACCGACATAAATGCTCTGTCGGTGAATCCTTCATCGGTAATTTTTTATCCGTCGATAAGTCCGTTGATAATAAAAAAATTATTTTACTGATGGAAAAAGCATGCACAAAAAAATTATCCGCTTCATTCCATTGGTATTTCTCTCGGTAAGTCCATATGAATTCCGTCGGTAATTATTTACAAATATTTTTTAAAAAAATCTATTTTCCAAAACTATAAAATAATTAAATTAATATAAATCAACACTCTATAATACTCAAAACACTTGAAAAAAAAAAAAACCAAATCAACTCAAACAAATTTGCAACAAATAAATAACAAGAAAAAATAAATTCAACTAAAAATATTCATAGGAAAAATATAGAGTTGCAATTGCTAAAAATTTAAAAATCCTATAAATAAATCAACTAGAAGTTGATCTCATATGGGAAAAAAAAATCCTACAACAACATTCATACAATTATTAAGAACAAAAAGAATTTTTAAACAAAATAAAAAAAAATATAGTGAAAACAAAAAAACGAAAAATAATAATCTTACCTTAATGTAAATGCAAGTGAAGCTAAGCAGAGAAAAAAAATCATAAAGTATATTAATTTAAAAAATAAAAAGAAAAAAGAAGGAGAAAAATACATACTTGAGCATGGAGAAGAAGAAAAGGAGTTAAGGAGAAAAGAGAAGAGAAGAGAAAGGAATGGATAGTGATGTTTTTTACATATGAGGAACAAGAAAAAGAAGAAAGGAGCCTTGTTTGTTGTGAAATTGAAGATTCCAGCTTTTTTATTTGAGGTGTTTTACCGATGGATAATTAAATATTAATATTTTTCAATATTCTATCGGTGATGCCGTCGGTAATATTTAATTTAAATTTTTAATTTAATAAATTTTTTTCAAAAACCGCCAAATATCACCGACGACTTTTCAATATGTCTGTAATATGTAATTTAAATTTTCAATTTAATCAAAATTTTTTAGAAACCCGCCAAATAACACCGATGGATTTTTAATCCGTCGATGATTTTGTCTTTTAAAAAACAATAATTAACAGTGCAATTGGGGAGTGAATAGTTTCAGAGCTCTCTAGAAAATACCAACGGAATTTTTTGTTGGTGATTCCATTTGTAATTAACATGATAAATAGTGTTAACATTTTACCAACGGAATTACCGATGAAATTTATTCTATCGATAATTTTGTTGGTAAAAAATGACATGTCATCATTTGTTTTTGCTTTGTTTAAATTTTTTTCCCACTGTAATTCCCTCGATATATACCGAAGATATATGTCTATTGGTAAAATTCATCAGAAAGTTACCGACAAAAATATTCCCTCGGTATTTTTGTTTGTATTTATCAATTTTCTAGTAGTGTTTTAAATTCTTAATAATAAAACTTTGTGATGATGTCCTAAAAAATTCAAGCAGCTTGGAAGCAAGGTTTATATCTTGAATAATTACTTAATCTCTTTATTTTAAAAATATGATCAACTCTCTCCTCGAGATGACAGGTGGTTGAATCTTGATACCTATAAAAAGGTTCATTTTGGTGAATTTAAGGATTTTATGATAATTAAGTTAGTAAATTTTTGAGAGAAAATATAATAATCTTACATAGAGATACTTTGAAAATAAATATGCGGAAGAGAATAAAGATTTTGAACCTCCTAGTTGAAGGATTTATGGTCTATTTATAGCCCATGAGTCTATTTATGAAGATGAGGGGCCAAAACATAATATTGCTATGATAGTATTAAAGAGAAAAAAAAAATATCTCTGACATATATATTAATGCTGATGAGAAAAATCCCTAACATATGTATTAAAAAGGAAAAATATCGATAGCATATGTATTAATGTTGATGGGAAATATCCCTGAGATATGTGCTAAAGAGAGAAAATATCCCTAGCATAAAAATATGTCTCATCAAAGTAAAAATCATGGGTGCAACGCTTGGAAGGTTAAAAGGTTGTTGTTCTAGGAAGATCATACTTGTCCTCGTTGCTAAGAAAATGTCTATCCCATCTTAAGAAAAATGTATGATTGCAATAGGAAGACCATATCAATATCTTTCAAGGTAAAGTGTATCGTAACACTAGGGGGATGTTGATTGTTTCAAAAGTAAATGAGTCATCGGACTAGAAAGAGTAAATTCATCTCATCCTGGAAAGGTTGAAGGGTTGTCGCCCTAGAAAGACCATATTCATCCCCGTTGCTAAAGTAATGTCTATCACATCCTTGAAAAGATGTATGATTGCACTAAGGAGACCAAATCAATTTTTTTCGAGGTAAAATGTGTCATAACACTAAAGAGATGTTGATTCTTTTCAAAGGAAGAGTAAATTCATCATATCATTGGAAGGTTGAGGAGAGTACATGGGGAATAAAAAACATTGTTTGCGTTAAACCCTTTAATTTATATATAAGGAACTTATATTCTTAATCATTAACCATAGTACATTGCTATCACCCCTTGAGGTATAATCAACTTTAATAACACTTTTGTTAGGGCTTATAGTCTCAATTCTAGGAGAAGAGAGAATAGAGTTTCTACCGTAAATTTCTTATAGGTGTTCTTCTTATAGACTTCTCTAGATGTACACTTTGAACCAAAATTATATTCTTCTTGTTGAAAACTTTCCAAAAGTTTGACGCTCCAATTGCATCTGTGAAGTTAACAAACGCATAGCGTAGATTTTCTTGTCTTTATCAAGTCCATGATCAAGAACAAAGAATCATGTCTTGATTTTGGGCAATGAATTTGTTACGTAACATTTTTTGCTTCTTATCAAAGAATGTTGTGGCTCTAGCGAAGCGAATATGTTTATGGTTGTAATGAGGTCCATGACGCATCTCTTTTCGAGAGGGTCTTGGCTCTTTGCCTCTGATATTGATTTGAGATGTCAATAAACAACCCTGGAAGAATAATATATGGTTGTTTTTAATGTTTTCCACAGACGACATCACTGATGATGTCCTAAAACATCCAAGCATCTTAGGAGCAAGGTTTATGTTTTGGATAATCGGTTAATCACTTCATTCTAGAAATCTAATTCATTCTTCCCTTGAGGTGACGGGTGATTGGTGACTAGTGCTTGTAAAAAGATCTCATTTGATGAATTTGAAACTCTCCATTAATTAAGTTAGTGATTTTTTAGAGAAAATATAATAATCTTATAGAGAAAATAAATATGCAATAGAGAATTGAGGTTCTAAATCTCATGGTTAAATGATTCATGGTTTATTTATAGCCTATAAATATTTTTATAGAGAGAAGGAGCTAAAGCATGATATTGTCCTGGTAGTATTAAAAAGAGAAAATATACTTGACACATATATTAATGTTGATAGAAAATATCTTTGACATTTATATTATAGGGAGAAAATATCATTGATATATGTATTAAGGTTGATGGAAAATATATTTGAGATATGTGTTAAAGAGAGAAAATATCCTTGATATAAAAACATGTCTCATTAGAGGAGTAAAAATTATGGACACAATACTTGACTGAGCCTAAAGATTATGGATCTAACGAGCTGTCAAACTCATAGATGTTCAAGCTCAGTGCTTTGTAGGTTCATAAATGATGGGTCTGGTAGTTCACTGGACTACAGAAATCTGAGTTTAATGCTTAGTTGAATAAAAAAATGATAGGTTATTACTCTAAACTTTATTGATTTGTTCATAAAAAAGAAATCCAGGGAAAGAAAAAAAAAAATGATAGTCCATCACATTGCTTAATTCTTCTTTTTTTCGTATACATGATTATTGAAACCGTCATTTGAATTGAAATATCTTGTGCATTGTGGGTCATGAGATTCTAGAAAGAAAAGGTTAGATAGGAATGAAAATATAGTGTAAAGAAACTAAACAAACTATCATCCCGTGATACTCTTGATTCTAGAAACTTGTGTAAATTTTTTTTAGCATTTAGTAATAATGTGGAAAAAATTTTATATTGAGAATTAGAATCTTAGCTTTTTTTAATGATTTGTTAAATTCCCTTTTTCTTTTCTATACTTTTTATAGTAAAGTTAAAAGTTAAGTATTAATACAAAGTGCCTCAGGTTTAATACTTAATTAAGTAAATATTAGCTGCTAATATATAATTGGAGACATTCATTTATTTTAGAAGACTTATATTAAAAAAAAAATGATAAATCATGTTAAAAAACACGAGAGGGCCCTTATCCTAATAATAATGGCATCCTTATTTACAAACTTTTAATCCCGCTTTCATGAGTGTGTATGTCCTGTCTGGTATTTGATTAGAAAGGGATTTTTATAATATAAAAAGTCAAGCTCATTGAGAAATTCTCCCGAACAGGAGGAAAATACAAACTATTTATTAACTCCATAAAGAACGCTACTATAGCAGAAATTCAATTTAATTAGAAAGGGATGTAGTCTCAATCGATGAAAATAAATGATAAGAATATCTAACACTAAAAAAAAAAAAAAAATCTTTGGATTGAGTGGTTAATTTTTAGGATATAGATGAGTATCTTTATATAAAATAAAATAAAAAGTTGGGGCGTATTATTTTTTTAAAATCATGTTAAGAGTATGGTGTAATGTAATTAAAAATTATATTTTACTTCAATTATAATTTTAAAAATATTTGCTTAATTAATCAACACAAGTTATAGTTTTGCATGGATTATAGTAAAAACTTTTTCTTAAATCTTAATTGAAAAAAAAATATAATTTTCAACTTCAAAAAAAATCTATTTTTTAAAACCATGTTCATAAAAACTATCGATAAATGTACGCTAAACCATGTTAACATGTCAAGGAAATGTTTGGAAATGTGGTTGAAATTGTATTTTTTTAAAATTAAATTTTTTTTTATATTTTTAGATTATTTTGATGTTATGATATAAAAAATAATTTTTTTAAAATAAAAAAAATATTATTTTAATATATTTTTAAATAAAAAATATTTTAAATTACAATCAATATTATATTCAAAAACGCCCCGTGAGAAGTAACTGTGCAGCAACTGTTATGCCATTAATTTACCAGCAAACAAGAAGACAATTGATATATATCTCTTTAGCTTCTATACTTTAATCTGTTTTTTTTCCCTTGATGATATGAAGAGTGTGGATGAAGGCAAGGCACTCCTGTCATGTCAAAACTTTAGAATAGAAAACACATTTATGTTCATGCATGCTGTGCCAAAATGCTGGGAAACCCAAGTTTTCACTTTAATGATCGCACTGTCATGTCTTTCTTCGGCGCTGTCTAACTGTGAGGTTCCGCGTTGTAGAAAACTTCGTTAGCTTGAATAGTCTGTATTTATGCTTTTAAGTTTGATAAATATTATTTACTAGATCCTCCAGTCGGGTTTTTCTTTTTAATTTATTGTGTAAACAATCATTTCTAAGAATTGATCAGTTCATTTGAGCTTTGATTCACCCTTTTTTTCTTCTTTTTTTTGCTTTTTTAGTATACACACACACCATCGTTATTCATATCAATCATTTTCTTCCTTCTTTCACGGAATTTGGAATTATTTGACCACCTGTCCAAGTTTTAATCAATAGGAAAGGGACTGTACGTTAGCTTGATTGATAAGGGGAGCGGAGGCTAAGCTCTTTTTGATAATATATAATCGAGAGAGGCTTGTGGCTGTGCTCGGAGTCGATCCATGAAGGATATGATTAATTTGTGAGAGCACGGGGACATTTTAGGAAACGTAAAAGAGAGAAACGGAGGGGGAGGACAAGAGAACTATACGTGAGGAAGGCGAGAAGGTCAAGAAAAAGGACTGGGGGACGGTTGCGGTCTTATTCACAAATAAGTTTGAACAACAGCAGGTTCCATGCAGTTTCGTCCCTTTGTCTGTTTGCCCATCAAATATCTTTTTGATACCTAGGAATTCATGGACGTGAACGACGCAACTTCTACATCCAGCTAGCCACCAAGAACTAACAGGTAAGCAGTGATGAAGAGCCGTTAGCCCTTCGAACACACCACTGCCCTAAGCATATACAGAACAAAACATCCTCTCTCTCTCTCTCTCTCTCTCAGTAGCCCGACTCATCTGCTTCTCTTGTTCTATACTCGTACCAACTTGAATGGTTAATGGAAAGCGAGACTGTTGTTTCAGAAAGCATGTGAGTGACTGCAGAGTTAATGCAAGAAAACGGACAAGACAGATTGCAATTGTACACACCTAGCTAGCCATGGCCCTCAAACGTGACTCCATGGCACATGGATGAGCTCTTGTTGATGGATGTAAAATGAGTTTCAAAGTTTGTTTTTTTTTTAAAAAAAAAGAGAAAAATACAATTTTATTATGATAGATAAATTAGAAACTCATTGTAGGCTTTGCTTCTAGGTAGAAAGAGATTTTATATACTTTGAAAGCAACCAAATCTTAGACGATAAGATGGAGATCTTTCCATGTAACAAAGAGTTTGTAATGTGGCTAGCTTCCATAATACAAATAGAAGATGCCCCTTCTAACTGGTATATACTTTATTGCATTTTCCCAGATACAGACATTTTGCTCTGCAGAATTCGGCTGGGATCTCTGGCCCATAATGCTGAATACGCCATGCTAGGGAGTGGCGTGTTTGATTCAATTTCAAACATGGCTTGATCAAGAAAGGAAAAGTCTTGTTCTGATTGATTTGCTTGCTAAACTGGGGTCTTCGATCTCGTCATTGAATGTTCTGGGTGCCTTTATTATTTATTATTGGATGCTTTCCGTCGTCAGGCATTAGCCTTTCTATTCTTTGCTCTCTTGTGCTAAAAACAGTCGTCAATTAATGAAGATTTTGTGGCGAATTACTGCCAGTTCCGTGCAATTTGTATCAATATTGATGCCCGCGGTCTTGTTTGTTATCAAATAAACCAAAACAATATGTTCTTTTACTGTTTTGTGTTTACTGTTCATGCTCTCACAAGCATTTTTGCTCACTTCTTTACATTTTGGTCTTTGAAGTTTGTAGTTTTTTTTCAGTTCAATCATGTCACCCTTTATTTTGAATTGCATCATTTTCGTTTAAAGCTATGCTTGTGTAATTTTATGAACTCAAATGATTTGTTTTGCTCTTTCTTCACTCGGTTTTATTAGTGTTTCATTAAACATTTCGGTATTAAATTGACAATCAATTTTATAAAATATATTTTGGCTTCTTTTTAAAATTTAAATTGAGAGATTGAGCATCAAGAACGACATGAAGGGTGAGATGGGGCTCTTTTTCATAAATAGCACACAAGTTTCATTTGATCCCTCAAGTTTCATTTTTTTTTTCCTTTTATATCCCTATTTAATGTTATTGTGTTTTAGTTCTAAACTTTACTTTTATCATATTTCAGTCATTGAAAGTTGAGCGAGGAAATAGAGAATAATTAAAAAAAAAATGAGGAGAGAAAAAGAACTTGGATGGTGGGGTTACAAACACTATTAACTTTAATTTTGGATTTTGTGGATTTGTTTTCAATAGAAAAACTTAATGGAGATAATTTTCATCTTTAGTTAGAAAAAAAAAAAAGATTTGAGCTTGGAAATTTTTTTGTTTGATTTTGAGCTTTTAGGCATGTTAAAGGGCATTTTGGGTTTGTTATTGGTTATTGAGCTTTCTATGATGATTCCCATGTTTTTTAATGTTGGAAAATTGAGTTTTTAATGTCCAAATATGTTGGATCCTAATTTTCTACCCATCTTTATTGGTCCAAGAGTAAAGCAAATTGCATGTTGTCGCCTAATTTTAAAAAAAAAAAATAAGCAAGAAGAAAATAAAACAAACACCTAGGTCTAGTTTGTTAGGCTTAAGAACCAAGCTTTTTTTTTAATGCCAAACTTGAGGGTCTAGCTTTTGAGGCCCGCACGCCTGGATTTAAAAGAAAATTGTTTGTTTTTCTTAATTTTGTAATTATTTTTTTAATTAAAATGAAAAATTAGCAGGAGCTTCCTATAGTTTAATCTATTTTACATTTTGCCTTTGTTATTTTGAAAATAACAGAAAACATCCTCGGTCAATAAAAAAATCATAATAATCAATCAAAATGAATAAAATAATCTCATTTATATTATATCAGAAAACCCAAAAACCTAATACTTCTCTCTCTTCACCTTGTGACTTCTTCTCTCTATTTAGAATTAATAAAACAAAAACTCTCATCATTTAAAGGAAGCCAAGATCTATACAGAAATCAATTTCCTAGTTGAGAGAAACAACGTGTTGGTGAGGAAAGTTTCTTGAGTGGCTGGCGACTAGAAATTTATGAGATATTTTATGGTGTTTTCAAGTAGGAATTTTTTAAGGGAAATCTATGGCTATGGATTTTACAATGGAGTTGGCCTTTTATTTGAGTTGGAGCTTTCTCTATGGGTGGCTTAGAAGCAAGTTAATGTCTAGAGAATAGGGTTGTGAGAGAGGCTATGAAATTGGATAGAGAAATGTGTTGTGGAGGTTGTGCTTTCACAGCTGGTTGGTTTAGTTGGCGAGGAGAGAGGTTTGAGTTGTTTGACGATGATGGTGATTTTAGAAAAGATTGAGACAGTCTATCCATGAAGCTTAATCTTTAATTTAGATTCTCATATCCTATATTCAGAGTAAAATTTTACTTTAGATAAAAAAATTTAGATGAAGGGGAAGTTTAATTGATGTTTTGATAAATACAGAGTCGATCTGATACTAGCTTGTTGTTTTTACTTCTTTAAGGGACTAGATGGCCAGTTAGATTCTAACAGCATACATGGAATTTTTAGCTCCAAAATGGATGAGAGGTTATGTCAGGTCAGGGAAGGTTAGCTACAAAATGGATAAGCATTACCAAAAATTCAACAAATACCAACGACATTACCAACAGAATTTTTCTATCAGTATTTTATGGTGATATTTACCGATCAAATTAATTCCCTCGCTAAAATCATCTGTATATACTGACATAAACATTTTGTTGGTACATGAAGCATCTACTTATACATTTATTGTATAAGGCAGAAGTTGAAGGCCCAATCCAGTATAGATGGATGTATCCATTCAAGAGGTTAGAAATTACAGATACAATATATTGTTAATGTATTTTCATTGTTTTTCTTAATTTAATAACATCTATCTTTAATTAATTTGTTGTTATTTATAAATATATTTAACTTGCAACTTTTTTTTTTCTTAAAGGCTATGTCTCTTGGACATAAGCCGAGCCCAATGGAGCTTTTTGTAAAGATGCATGTACGGAGTAAAGACCATTAAAAGGGGGTGCAACAGTTTGTTGACAATTGCGCTCAACACTTTGTAGTATGTTTGTTCAACCATTTTCTTTCGTAAGTTATTATTTTTTTTAATTGAATTTGATGATTTCTTTTTTAATTTTTAGGAGACATATAATAGTCGATTAAGGAAGAGATATGGGGACGATCCTTAGACCCACCCAGATTTAAATCCGGATTTATGGATGGAGGCAAGATCGTTTGGTGAACCCGATAAAAATTAGATGTACAGACTCTCCAACATTAAGACTTAGAAGTTGCAAGCGGACTTTAGTATCTCAACCATTAGGAGCTCTCAATCGATATCGAGCACCCACTCTCAGGAGTTTGTAGATGGAAACTAAGTGTTTAGTGTTCAAATATGTTGGATCCTTATTTCCTACCCATCTATAATGGTCAAAGCATAAAGCAAATTCTATGTCATTGCCTAATTTTTTTTTTAAAAAAAAAAAAAAAACAAGAAGAAAATAAAACAGACGCCTAGGTCTGGTTTGTTAGGCATAACCACCTAAGCTTTTGTTTGAATGCAAGACTTGCAGGTCTGGTTTTTAAGGCCTGTACGCTTGGTCTTTTATATTATATATATATATTTTTTTTGATATATATTTTCTTAATTTTGTAATAAATTTTTTAATTAAAAGGAAAAGTCAGCATAAGCATCCTATAGTTTAATCTATTTTACATTTTGCTTCCATTGTTTTGAAAATAATAGAAAACATCTTTGATCAATAAAAAATCCTAATCAATCAAAATGAATAAAATAATCTCATATATATTATATCAGAAAACCCAAAGTTGAGAGGAAGCCAAGATCTATACAAAAATCAATTTCCCCATTGAGAGAAACAATGTGTTGGTTAGGAAAGTTTCTTGGGTGGCTGGCGACTTGAAATTTATGGAGTGTTTTATGGTGTTTTCAAGTAGGAATTGTTTTGAGGAAATCTATGGCTATGGATTTTACACTCGATTTGGCCTTTTATTTGAGTTAGAGGGTTTCTATGTGGGTGGATTGAAAGCAAGTTAACGTGTGGAGAAAAGGGTCGTGATAAAGGCTATGAATTGATGGAGAGAAATGTATTGTGTAGGTTATGCTTTAACTGCTGGTTGGTTTACTTGGCGGGAAAAGAGGTTTGAATAGTTTGACAATGATGGAGACAATTTGTCCATAAAGGTTAATCTTTCATTTAGATTCTCATATCTTATAATAGGAGTAAAATTTTACTTTAAATAAAAATTATTAGATTTAGTGGAAGGTTAATTGATGTTTTAATAAATACAGAGTCAGTCTGATGCTAGCTTGTTATTCTTGCTTCTTTGAGAGACTAGATGGCCAATTATATCCTAACACCATATATGGAGGATGTGAAGTTATGTCAAGAGAGGTTAGTTACAAAATAGATTAGATGAAAGAGAGGTTGGTTACAATATGGTGTGGGGAAGAGAGTTTGGGAAAAATTAGGGAAGATTGCATTTTTTATGACAATTTTGAAATTTTAATGATATAAGGTTTTTTAATTCGTTAATTGAAATATAATATAATCTTGTAAATAATTTCATCTTTTTATGTGCATGTAAAGTGTTATCAAATTATAAACTATAATTTTTAAAAAATAAAGGTAAAATTAAAAAAAAAATTCACCAAATTAGAGGAGTATCAAAGTAATTTTCTCTAATTAAAATTATTAGAAATATTTTTTATATTTGTAGGAAAGAAAAAAGGATATGTTTTTTTTAAGGAATGTATGTTTATTTTAATTTTGTTAGTTTTTCATTTGAAAAATTAAGCTATTTATAAGAAATACTTATTTTGTCACAATACAGAAGGAAATACATTTATAGAAAATTAAATTTAAACTAAGAAAATAATTTTTTCTCTATAATTAAAATCATTTAGATTTTAAAAAATATTTATTTGGATTATTGCAAAGTTAACAAAAATAGGATGCTGGTATATGGCTGGTTGAATGTAATAAAAGAAGAAAACGTTTCATATATGTTCTTGAATTAAGTAATTACTTAGTATTGTGTGACACACACACACACAAGAGAAGAGTGAAAGGAACTTCATACGTTTTCTCAAAATGCTCCAACGTGGTAGATAGCATCATGATTGAATTTAAGAACAACTTTAGAAATATCGAAGATATTGTAAGATTGTCAGTGTAATCAGCACTTCAATTATAAATGTTATTTGCTATTTAAAGATTCCTCATGTCTCTCTGAACATTGAAAAAACATGAACCCAGTAAGCATATGCAGTAATAACGACACACCATCCTATTGATTTGATAGCAATGTCTACGTCCATCTTATTGAGGATTAATTTGTCTGAGACCATCCCATATCATTAACATATGGACAAAACATCATCCTCTATACATAAACTTGCTTTAACTTTGCAGAATTCATTACCACATCCTTTAGAATTATTGATGGAATTTTCTTCCAATACTTGCACTATTATTTTATTAATAATTAATTTATTAATAAAATCATTGATAAAAATGTTTCAAAAAATAAATAAATTTGTAAAGTATAATAATTAAAAAAAAAAACTGAGAAGAAAAAATAAGAAAAGAGAAGAAAACATACTTGAGCATGGAGGAGAAGAGAAGAAAAAGAAGAAGAAGACATACTTGAGCATGGAAGATAAGTGAAGGAGTTGAGGAGAGAAGAGAAGAGAAGAAGAAGAAAGGAGACAGGTTTGTTGTGAAATTAGAGATTTTAGGCTTTTTATTGAGACATTTTACCAATAAATAATTAAATATTAATATTTTTAATCATTCCGTCGGTGGTTCCGTCTATAATGTTTAATTTAAATTTTGAATTTAATCAAAAAAATTTAAAAACCGCCAAATATCATTGACACATTTCAATCCGTCGGTGATTCCGTCTATAATATTTAATTTAAATTTTTAATTTAAGCTAAATTGTTCATAAAACCGTCAAATAACACCGACGACTTTTCAACATGTCAGTGATTTTATCTGTAAAGAATAATAATTAGCAGTGCAATTGGAAAGTGAATAGTTCCAGAATTCTCTGTAAAATACTGACGGAAATTTCTATCGATAATTCTCTTTGTAATTGACATGATGAATAGTATTTCCAGTTTACTAACAATTTTACCAATATAATCGATATTTTTATTGATATTTATCAATTTTATGATAGTGATTTCTTCAATAAAGTTCTTCCCCACAATTAAATTATAAAATGGACCATATATATATAAATGGAGTTAAGTTGACATATTAGCAAGTCGACAAAACGTACTAATCGTACCATTAAATTTCTCTAATTTTCCCAGCATTAGTTATTGATTTATTTCTTAGAGAAAAGGACTTCTGGTCTGTGGATTGACACCTCGAGAAAAAGATTTACAGTAAAGATTTTGATTCGAGTTTCCATCCGTCGTGAGAGGGCGAATGTGTTTGGCTTCTTCTGCATTTGTATATATTCTCCTTTGATGTGAGATCACAGCACTCCCTGTTTCTTTCCATCTCTCCCAATAATTCTGTACATGAAATAATTTTATTTCAATTACGTGCTTTTAGCTTTCAAGAATCTATTAATTAGTTTAAAATTACAAATTTTATCCTTTGATTAAATCAAGATTTTTACCCAAATATTGTATCAAGTTTTTTTATTTAAGTTAAAACACAATCTTATGATTATCAAAGTTAATTAAAAAAAAATTCAAATAATTTGCAAATTAAAAACATATCAAACAGACCCTAATTTGATCATTTTAATTCCTTCTACAGTCAATTTTTTTTTTTTTCCAATTATCAACCAAAAAAAATGGTAGTATTGTCTAGTCCTAGTGCTTCCTTTGGAATGAAGTTTCAAGTTGCTTGAAAATCATCAACCGGCACAGGATCGGATATTGAAAAGATGCAGAGGTTTGTCTGGATATGAAAGGGTGATTTGTCCTCTCAATCCATTGCCCCCAAAACCCGTATGTACTTTTATATGTAAAGGAGTTGTTTGGTATTAAGTTTTAATATGTTTTTTTTATTAAAATTTAATTGTTTTTACTTTAAATTAATTTTTTTTAGTATTTTTGAATAATTTTGATGAAAATTAATATCAAAAATAAATTTTTAAATATATATATATATTATTTTGAAGTATTTCCGAGCGAAAAATATTTCAAAAAACAATCACTACTATACTGAGAAACACCCTTAAATGAAATTCATATAAATTAATTAAATTTATTTTTAAAAAATTTAAAAATGAAAGGAAAGTTATTGTACCTCTAAACACACAAAACAAAAACATATTAATGATAAAGTCTAATAACTAAATTATCCCTTAATCATTTAAACTTTGAACTAAATATTATAGTCTTTTCCACCGTGATACAAATTTTTTTTTGCAAATTATATGGATTAGATTTGTTATTTGTTTTTTATAGTTAAATTACTAATTTAAGCATATAATAAAATAATCTAATGCTTATTTCTCAAAGACATTTTTCTATTTTTAGATTTTTAGAATAGTGTAATTAATTTGATATTTTTAACAGACAAAACCAACAAAACTTTCATTCAATGTTTTATATATATATATCATTTTACATTGTTTTTTATTGTAGATTCCAAGGGTATTCATGGGCATTGTTGTAAATTAGATTTATTAAATATAATTAAAAAAAAATTTGTTGGCGCATGTTGAGCACGTGCCTGCTTGTTCACGATTCCAGTGCCATTCGAGCGATGCAGAAAAGGGTCATCTAATAATAAAGTGTCGTCTTACGAGTCAGCGTTTGAAATTCTCGACACCATCGACCCGATGAGGTGGCGCGTATCCCAAGATTCATAATAGTTTGGTAATGTGACTATTTTCTCCTTTCTTCTCTCTTTCCCAACCTAAATTTTCATGTCAGCCTCTTAAAAGTTCAAAAGCAAACCTTTAATTTATTGATTCTTTAGATTTGGTCCCTTTGACTTTTATTATAGTTTTTTTTATCTTCAATAATTTATAAAATTGGTATGCCTTTTTAATTTCATCTTTCTTAATTTTTTTTTCATCTTTTAAATTTGATTCTCATTCTTTTTATATTATTTTTTGTTTGGAATCATTTTTTAAATTGATTTTGTTTTACGATTTCACTCTATTTTGGTTTTTGTTTCCTATCAAATTTAATTATTATTCTTTTGATTATTTTTTTTTCTTTGACAAGTTTTTATTTGAAATCATTTTTTAGATTGAATTTATTTTATAATTTCATTCTCCTTTGTTTTTTTTGTCAAATTTAATCAGTAAATATTTTCTTATTAAAATTATTGATAAAGATTTTCCATCACAAATTCTATTGATAAATAAAGACAGAATATTTTTCATTGGCATTTCCATTGATTTTTTACAATTTTCCAATTGTGAAGCCTCAACTAGTTTCACTACTACTTAAAATGTTTTTTCTAGTTCCTCTTCTTCTCATTTCCTTAAAAGGTAAAAATTCTCCATTTCTATTCCTTTAATTTTCCTTTGTTTCAATAAAAAAGAGGTAAATTTATCTTTCTTCGTCTATTTTATTCCCTTCACTTAACCTTTTTTTCTCTCCCTCTCTTTTTCCTACCACCAACCACTCATGTTTTAAAATCATGAGTTACTTACAAGCTCACCCAACCCAACCTAAAAATTTTGGATTATTTCAGTTCTTAGTGAAAAATACCGGATTGGATCTTATTTTTGCAATCAATTCAATGGATTTGGCGCATTGGATTTTCACTTGCCTCCTCTAAAATAAAGAAAATATTCTGCTGGCCCCATTATATGACATAGAATATTTGATAGGAAAAAAAAAAGAAAAAGACAAGAGTGGCCCCACAACACATATATCACGCCAACATTCCTTGCGTTTCTAGGTCCATATACGTGGGTACATACAAATAACAGGAAATTGATGACTTGTTTCAACAGCCCCCACGTACATTTACAAGGCTTGAAATTCCTTAATTTTGTCAAGTGACCCATCGTATTTGACTGCAACTACACTGTATTTTCCATGTATATACACAGTTTGGCATACGAAGCTTCCTCGGTCTACTCCTCCTCCCAAATCTCCATGTTTTAAAGCTGCCATTTTCCCTTTTCAAAAGAAGAAACTTGTTTATTTATTTTTCCGCCACGTAAGTTTTTTCTCACTCCAAAGCATTGGATGCCCAAAATATGTCAACGAAATCCATCTTATCAACTCCCTGTCATGGGCGATGAGTTACTATGCATACATGAACACCTTCCATCATTTCAAATTCCCTATAATGGGTGACGGGCTAACCATATAAGATGGATATATCCTATGGTTTAATTCCCATATCAGCCAAGAACATGAACAAGCGGATAGCCTACTAGCTCCTAACGTTATACACAAGCTCTCATGTGCTTTACTCGACTGATCTCTGTAAGCTACAAGGTTCCAACAACAACGAGTAATTCTGCAAGCTTTTTTCTGGTCGCATTTTAAATCTGAATTCCTGTAGCAACTTAGAAAACGGGGAAAAGCTAGCTAGCTAGCAGCTCTTAATTCTTTAGAAAATTAAACAATTATTAGCCCCGATATTCATAATTGCACATTAATTTCAAAGAATTCAAGATGCAATTGATCATTGAAATGATGGTACGAGGACAAGCAAACAACCTAGTTGAATTCGAGACATGAAAAAGCACGGAGAAGATGGAAACTCAGCAAAATCCAAAAAGGCTACTACTCCACGAAGAATTGAAAATCAACGTGTGGCTAGGTAAAGAGAGTGGGGAAAAAACTAGCCTCTGACTTGGACCTTTGAAGGAGTTATAAACATGTCTGTTATAGCACTAATGAACTCAAATCCAAATAAATCATTTAGATGTGTGACCCCTCATCAGCATATATTAATATGACATTTCAACCGGCGTGCTTTTATATGATTTATAACATGTCAAAACAGACATGAAATAACAGGACTCCATTGTCAAAATCCTTACGAAAGTCCACTCAAAAAGTAGACCAAACTTGAAAATCACTCAAGGAACCATAAATCCAATTATTAGTACATATATATATATATATATATATATGGCTCTGATTATTATAAAGAAAAAAATTGGTTGAATGCATGGTTATGATTAGTTGGTGTATGCTTTCGTTAGAGGACAGCGACTAATTGGTGAGCTCCTTCACACTCAAGCATGACGAAAGTAATGAATATATATATATAATATATATATATATATATATATATATATATATATTGCAATATTTTATCAAACACAGCACTAAATGAATAAGCTAAGGTTCTTGGTTTTCTTGTCTTTCAGCTATTTGTTTTGTTGGTACGTATGCATGGAGAGAGAGAGAGAGAGAGAGAGAGAGAGAGAGAGAGAGAGAGAGAGATAACGGATGCTTCCAGCGTCTACAGGACTACAATATCCGATTGCTTAGGGAATTTCAATTGAGTTCATGGGAAAATTCGATTACCAAGTCTAGCTACTACTGATTTTTTCAAGCACGTGTATACAAGAAAAATACTTGTATTAGGTCATATACATTATTTTTTTCCTTTCTGCCTGGCAAAAGCAGTCAAATATAATCCCTTTATCTAGTTTATCACTCAATTTAAACTACTAATATGTCAAATGTAAGAAGTTTAACTTATTTTTATCATATGTTATTAAAAAAAAAAAAAAAGCCGTGTTATGATTCAAAGTAAGAAGTTATAATTCAAAAATGAATACTTTAATTTACCCCACATCATTAATAAAGAGAAGATGCCTCGAGCCCACCACCATCCCACAACGCTAATCAGAAAAGGGCTACACAAAAGGCCCAAAAAGTGTAACAGGCTTGGAAAGTGAAATATTTGATTGACCGGACAGTATTTTCTTTTTCTTGGTAAATAAGGCGGCTTAAACACAAAAGAAAAGTAACTTGAAGAAATACAAAATCTGGGTATGGCAATCCAAGGGCCTCTTGATGCAACAGATCACAAATGCCATCAGGAGGAAGACTGAAATACTGCACTCCAAGTTGAGGCTTGAACCAGTGTTAGCAGACCTTGGTTCCCTTCCGACATAGACGTAAGTAATTGAACCTAAAAGCCACGGTAGTATCTTACACGATCCTATCCTCAAAATTTATTACAAACATCCAAAATGCACAAGGTGTGGGGCTCTTCAAAAAATAATGATTCGAGTGATTAAACTGAAAAAATCAAATTGATAAAAAAAAAATTAATTAAATCAATTAAAAAAATCAGATAAATTACTCAGCCGAGTTTGATTTCGGTTTCAAAAAATTTAAGCCGATTGAACCGAACTAAATCATACTAGTTTTATTAAATCCATAGTTTTAGATTTGGTCCGGTCCAAAGCCCGGTTTCCGAGTTTTGACCGGGTCGCCCCAGTTAATTCTTTTTTTAACATCAAAATAACATCGTTTTAATAAAAAATAAATAAGTCAACGAGTTGCAACCGAATCTTGCCGGGTTACACCGAGTTTCTTTCCCTATTTTTTCTTCAACTCGGCCCAGTTCCAGCACCGAGTCGGCGAGGTCTCAGGTCAACCCGCCGAGCCGGGTTTCAAAAATATGATTGAATCTGATTACGAATTAAAAAAAAATACAAGGTATAAAAGGAAACATTTTTAACTCTAAATCATTTTATTTCTTTTCAATTGCCCCCTCTACTCTTCTATCTCATTTTCTCTTGTCATTGCTCTTTATAGCTAGGGTGAAATTGATTTTTTTTTTCTTTGGTTTTTTTATGGAATCTATTTGGCTAACAAGGTTACGTCAAAACAATTTATATACGATTTAATTTAAAACTCGAGCTAAGTAAAAAGTTGGGTCGAGATTCTTAAAATTTGAATTGTTGTATTGAGTTTAATAACAATGCCATAAAAATTAAAGGTCTAGAAATTATTTTGTTTTACATTCCAAAAGCTTTTTTAGTTCAAGCCACGACGAGAGCACAATCATTAAATTGGTGTGTGTATATATCATAGTTGTAAAGCATGGCCTCACTCAACAAGTTGATCCGGAACCCAGTTGACTTAAAGCGTTGGCCGGTTTTATATAGGTGAAAACTGGAGTTGTAAATGGCCAAGCTAAACCTGGGTGACCTGCCAAGTCAACCCGGAACTCAGGTGACCCAACATATATTTTTTTTTTCATTAAGAAAACAATGTCATTTTGTTTTAGAGATACAAATCCTGACCTCCCCATTTTCTTCCCTTATTTCTTCATTTCTTCTTCCTTTTGTTCTCACATCGTTTACATCTATGAGAAAAAACTAAAAAACTTAGTCCAATCCCCCACTCTCGCTCCCTTTGTTCTTCATTTATTTTTGAAACTACTGCTTTAAAAATTTATCGTCTCCTATTATAGGTAATTTATTCTTTCCCACTGTTGCCAAATCTTATTATCTTGTATGTTAACATGCTTTTATATTTACAACAAGAAGTTTTTTACAAAGATTACTATGGAGAATTGTGACATTGTTTTTATCTATTTGCATATATTTGAGTAGTTAGAACAAGCTCACATGTCTAGTTCTCCATACTCTCAAGAAAAAGTCTAACAGTGGATCCTTAATGATTATAAATTTCTCAAGTGAAACATATATATTTTTTAGTGTATAATGATAAGGAAAAAATGGTCAAAGTTTGGATAAACTTGTCGCACGTGGATGTGCGGCGTCAGGGGATGATTTAGAGTCACCACCTAGTTGTTAGGTTCAGGGTCGTTAGGAAACCCGAGTGTACTGGTCTTATCAGAGATTCAAGGGTAAGGAACTAGTTATGACCAGGAAAGGTATAAGCATCCCTAGCGTACCCTACCTAAGGTTAAGCTACTTTGTGTGATTTGATGTGGTTTAAAGGTTTTGGTAGTTTTCTGATTAGTGGTTTATATGTGGTTTAGGATTGAGATTTACTCGTATGAATAAATTTGGTGTTTATGAATTTATTATGGACTCGTGTACCCAAATAAATTCTTAGAAAAAGGTTCTTTATAATTTATGTATTATGGTGAAAAATACTTTCAATTAAAATTGATAATATTTAGAATAATTCTAAGAATTTTTTAGTCAGCTCCCGATATTTCAAATATCAACCTCACTTGTAGGTCTAACATTCTATACTAGGATTTTTAACCATTAATTCTAATGAATTAAAAAAATAAGGATCTATTAAAATATTGACCAAATTCCCATGGGTTTAGTACACTGTTTATTAAATTCCAAAATGCATGCAAAATATGTATTTTGAATTCTTCATATGTAAATACTAGACGATATGATTTTGTTTATGTTTTTGAGAGACTTGACAGTTTGTAATTAAAAACATTATTTTTTTATCTTTTTAGTTTTAAACATTCTAAAACATATAAGAAAATACAAATACACACTCTAATCAACAGAGAGAGATCTGGCCTTTCAAAGCTTCAATCCTTTTTTCCTTTCTTTCTTTCTAGGCTGGCGGTGAGCTTGATCTTTACCTGCACAATAAAGAAAAACCACATAAACATTTGATTTTAACTTTCTCTTTTTTAGAGCTAATTAAGCTTTCTATTTCAATCTTTCTCTCTAGTTTGTCTTTCTTTTCTTCTTCTTCAGGTTGCAAATCTAGTTGTTGGATAGTGTCATAACCCAATTTTTGAATAAATAATACAAAATCAATGATTAAAAATATATTTGAGAATGGGGTTAAAATAACACAAATTCAAAGTTCAGGGATGAAATTATCAGATTTGAGAATAAATTGGTCAGAAATTGAAGAATTAATGAGTTTAAAAATTTACTTAAATTTTGGATTAGTTTAATTAATGAAATTAGAGTAATTAATAAGCTTGTGGACTTAATTAAACTTTGATTTAATTAATTAAATAAATTCAGAGACTTAATTGAAATTTATCCAAAAGGGACAAAATTAAAAGAATTAATGATCAAATTGAATATCCAGGAATTAAGAAATGTTTTGTAAACAGTGTACCAATTTAGGGATTTAATTGAAATTAGTCCAAAAGGGGCAAAATTAAAAGAAATTTTTAATTTTGCTTAAGGGTCCAATTGCCAAATTTCTAAAGTTCAGGGATCAAAATGGCAGTATCCATTGCTGTTTGAAACGCCGTCGTCGCTGGTAGAATCCCTTGCTGCCAAAACGCCGCCGTTGCTGGTGAAACAATCGTGTGATCTTCTTCATCCCGATTCAACTGGAGGCCTGAAAATCTGCAACAAATTCAATCATGGACCGCGTCCCTTGCCCACGATCTCGTTCGTGGAAGATACAGTCCTGCAAAGGCAGGACTGATTAGGGGCAAACTTTGGGTCTCTATAAAGGAGAGACCAAAGACTAGAACAGAGAGGCAGAAAAAAACCCAGACGAGAGCAAGAAATCAACCCAGAAAAACAGAGCAAGAAACCCAGAAAAATAGAGAAAACAAAACACAATAAAAAAAATACAGGGAAGAACAGCAACATCAACCCAGATTTCGTCCCTGCAAGAAACCTGTGGGGCTGAGCTGAGCCCAGCCACAAAGATATATATATGATGGGCTGGATTTAGCCCAACCCAGCCCCTCAAAAAAAATATGCATGCTGGGTTGGGTCCAGCCCAGCCAGCCCAAAAAAAAATTAAAAATAAAAATAATAAAAAAATACATATGCATGAATAAAAATAATATAAATTTACTGGTTTATTCACTGACGCCAGAGTCAAGAACAAAAACATCAGTTTAAATTTATATTATTTTTATTTGTTGCATTTTATTTTATTTAGCTAAAAAATAAAAAAATGTGCATGTCAAAAAATATAATAACATAAAATAAAATAAATTTCTTAGTTTATTCACTAACGCCAGAGTCAAGAATAAAAAATACTAATAAAAATTTATTTTATTTTATTTTATTTTATTTTATTGTATTTTGCTTTTATTTATCTACGTAAAAATAAAAATAATGTGTATGCGTAAAAAATAAAAATAAATTGATTTTTATTTGTTTATTCACCAACGTCAAAGTCAGGATTAAAAAGAAATAATTATTTAAAGTTATTCACTCTGATATCTACGTAATATTTACCAACGCCAGAGTTGGAAATATTCGTAGTTGAATATTCACTAGCTCCAGAGTCAGGAATATTACATGCAAACCATCATAGTATAAACAAAAAAATATGTTAGCAATCAATGACAAATAATAGCAATGCAGCCTGCCTCAGGCAGGATGTTTAAGTGGTGATAATATCTTCCCTTTTACGTAACCAGTTACGTACCATATAATCTCTGTTGACCAGTTAAGGTTCCTAGTGACCATAATACTAGGTGACGACTCCTTAAACAAGAATATTCCCATTAAAGAATAGGATGTTAGAAATCCGTTTTTCCATGAAATACATAATTTTTAAAGCCACCGCGATGTCGGGTGCGACAAATAGCATCGGTGCTAATATGTCATTGTCTACAGCTATTGTTGGAGGTTATTTCAATGGTCAATAAAGCTTTAGAGGCTGTTGGGTTGCGTCATTGGTATGGTTGATGATGGCGATGGGGCCTGTGGTGGTGGTGACTGAGAGGTAATGATTAGTTCATGGTGGGGTTTTTAGTCGTGGCTGAGAGAGGTAGAAGACAGGTGGAAAATATAAGTTAACCAACGATGAGGAAGAGGAAATGACAATGAAGGTATAGTGGTTAGAGGCGATGAGGAAGTTGTTGTTGTCATTGACAGTGATAGGGAGAGAAAAGAGAGGCTGTCACGGAGAAAAGAACACAAAGCTTGGATTTTTTTATAGGTCTGGGAATGGTGGGTGATGGTTGGATGGTGGTTCGACCAAGGAAAAGGGTTGCTAGTCAGCAGAAGGTGGAAAATGGGTGGCCTATAAGGGGAAGTGGTTGCTGGTATAAAAAAGAAAAAAAAAAAAAAAGACCTCTATACAAGGTTTTCTTTTATGCCAAGAAAAGGAGGTTGGTGTGATGTTAGATGGCTATGGATAATAAAGGGAGACAATCAGGAGAGGCAGCCAAAAGGTGTTACTGGTTTTCTTTTGCTTTTTTATGTTGGCGGGTCTTAGTGTTAAGATAGGGTCTAGGGTTTTTTTTGTGTAGTGCGGGTATGGGGAGAGTATATGTGAGTATTTTTTATTTTTTTGGTTTCTTTTAAATTTTCTCCCTCTCTTAAGTGTGTGTGTGTGTGTGTGTGTGTGTGTGTGTGTGTGACCCATTTATTTATAGATAAAAATCTTATTTGGCTTGAAGGCAAAGCAAACCAAGATCAATCATTGGATTTCAAGAATAGATCACAACCATTCATTTGCTAACTTAGAGACAAATCAAAGAAAAACAAACCCTTAGATTAAGAGAATTGATTGTAGACCATTTGATTAAAAAAGATGGGTTGCTTGGTAAGAGGGTTTCCAATTTTCAAATTGGTCCTCTCCTTTCTGCAATTACAATTAGATCACTAAAAAATTAAATGTATTTTTTTCTTCTTTCTCTCTTTTTTTTTATTTTAAATTATTTGAAAAAGACGTCGTAAATGATGCAAATAAATCAAAAAATATATTTTTGGGTTTTTTCAAAAAATTATCAGAAATTAGATTGCAACAAAACTTTTATGTTATGCTAGTCTAATTATTTTCTTGAAACAACTTATAAATGCACTGGTATTCTCTTTCCAGGAAAAAAAAATGTCTACAACTCATGTTGTTTTATTGTGTGCCATTATTGATTTCAATTAAGCATCGATAACTTGCCTTTTCTATTTGAGATGAGTTATGGAAAACTCAATGTATTGCTATAAAGGCAAACTTAGTGATTGGATACCTAGAGCTTATAGGTTTTCTTTGTGTCCTACAGTTTGGGTACACAACTCACTTGATGTTTTGTATCAAAAACTTATAAAATATTTCCATGGTTAATGCTATTTCTAAATTCCCAATTGTTAAAAAAATAAGCTATGATTGGCTACTTGAAAAAAAAGAAAAAAAACATGATTGTAACCTTTTATGAAATTATTTTGCCTTTATATTAGGACCAAATTGCTATTAGAATTGGAATCCATGTTTTGGCTAAAATCATCTTTAATTGGTAAGCTAGGCAACAAGTTTTTTAATTTTTTAATTCTTCAGAAACTAACAAAACCCCTTTGGAGATCATGTGACAAGGATAAAAGTAAAAAAAACAATCTTCATTAGTCATTGACCATGTACACATTATCCATATCATTTATATTACTTTAGATTTGTCTCGTCATCATTTATTTAGTAGAAACTTCTTCACCCACCTTCGCATAGAATTCCAACTATCACAAGTATATGATGCAAACCTGCATGCCTAACTTTAGAAAAACAAAGGTACTAACACCCACTTTACTCCTCTTTTTAAGATTTTCTTAAATTCAAAACACATACCCTAAATTAAAAATAATCTACGCTTGGATAAGCTTTCCTTTATTAAAAATTTGATGAGAAATTTCATATATATATATAGTGGGATTTGGATAAACATATAGTTGTCTAAAATTTGGATAAACTTTTCTTTGTAAGTTGACATATAAAAGTATACTTAATTATGCAAGTCATAATTAGAATTGATGATATAAGCTATAATTAGAATTTAAGAAAACAAGGTACTTATCCAAAAGGATAATGCTAATATAATGTGTGATATTTAGAAAGTTTGATTTTATAGATTATAAAGGTTGGAAATTGTGGTATGTGGAATGGGTTGTACATTATATATTAATATCTTCGCATTTATCCTATTGCAATTATGTAAAATGTCTTCTTAGTATGGTAGTACTTCAAATATTGATCCTTCAATAACCTAATCATCCCATCCTTTAATTTTCGTATCAAATGGTATAAGAGGAAAAATAGATATTGCAAGGGTTCATTATAAAAAGGATCTTGAACTAATTATGGGATGTAAAAATATATAACTAGTATCTTTATATTATAATAAAGTTTTTACGAGTGGTGGCATTAATCAATTCAAACAGTATTTAGCTGGAACCAAAAGAAAAGTGGAACAATACCTCAAATATCCTCTTGATGTCCATCATAAAATGTTTTTGAAACTTTAGGGAAATGTTGAGAAGAAAAAAAGATTTAGAAAAATACAAGCAAATTTCAATATATATAGTTATAATAGATGAAGAATATAGAAATGATAATTAGACAATTAGAAAATGATGATAACAATGCTAATGTTGATGCTACTATTAAAAAAAAGATGCTACCACCAAAAAATGTTGAAAAATAAAAACAATGAACATCATTTTAGACAACAGAATCTGACCGGAATCTGGTTGGTCAAAAAGGTTCTCTTGATCTGACAATGCCAAACATTCAAATCTGACTGAGAGTCTACCCTAAAAACAGTGACCCTTAGGATCCAATAAAGATGTAGGTCAATTCTTCAAAATGTCATGAGTGACAGAATATAACTAGGATGGTCAGATATCATACAAAACCAAGTCGAAATCAGAGCCTAAGTTGAAACAAAAAATTATGACAGCAGCAGAACCATTTTTTTAGTGCAAATTTTGAGAGATTTATCCAACCTTAAAGACTAGATAAAAAAGGAATGAATTTAGCATTATGATGACTCTTGTTCAATCTAAGAAAAACCTAACAATTTTGATAGTAAAAAGGTAGGGTACAGAGAGCAGAAAACAGCTCAAACAAGGTTTCAAAAAAATATTTATTTCTCTGCTTTTATCAATCTTCTAGCAAACATGAGCTAAACTCATACACTCAGTTCAAAATAGATATACACCGTCTCCATCACGTTGGGTCTAAAATTGAGTAACAACAATCATAATAAACAAAGAATTTTTTGGTGATTTGGATTTAATAATTTTGTAATTTATGATGTGTGATTAAAAAACTTTACTCTCTCCTCTAAGTTTTCAATTTACCTCAACTAATACATGTGTTTTTTTTTTCTTATTATAGAAATCTAAAACAAAAGAGAATGATATTATTTGATAATTTAATTTTATATATATATATATATATATATAATTTGAATTTCAACTTATATTAGGTTTATATAGTCATATAACAAGACTTATAAGGAAAAAATAAAACAAATTATAAGAAATGATTCATCATCATTCACTGGACTTTGACTAAAAAGATCAATCAAGTGTTCAACCACAATAAAATAAAAAATAAAACAAGTGTTTAAAAATTATTAGTGATATAGATTTAATAATTTTGTAATTCATGGCATGTAATTCAAAATCCTTTCCCTCTCCTCTAAGTTTTAAATTTACCTCAACCAGTACATGTGTTTCATTTTTTTCATCTTGTAGAAATTTAAAATAAAAAATAATTATATTATTTGATGATTTTATTATATATGTGAGTTACATTTTAACTTATAAAAGGTTTATATAGTCATATAACATACTTATAAAGAAATGAAATAAAAAAAATTATATAAAATGGTTAATCATCTTCTTTAATTGGATGATTGATAATTGAAGAAATTATTGGTGCCCACAAATGAAAGTAGTGTTTGGCATGGTAATTGTGAAGTGTTTGGTGAATGTCAGTGATATATATTGGCAAGATATGTTCATTGGCTTAAAAAGAAGGTGCCTGATTTTTATAGAGTGTGGAGCATGTTTGCACTGCAACTATGGCTAGAAAAGTTGGCGCAAACCTAATATAAAAATATGCACTTATAGAAAATATATCAAAGAATATATAAGTTAATCATTAAAAAAAATATTATGTGTGTGGGTAGTTCGACGTTGCGTTCTAACTCCTTAAAACTCGAAAAAATACGTTCAAATATGTGTAGGAGTTGGGAATTTTTCATAATACTAGGTTGAGGCTTGAATAATTTCTCAGATCAAAACAACATAAAGAAGAAGAAGAAAAAGAAGAAGAAGAAAGAGTCTAGTCAGTCCAAATGAACTAAAAAGCATTATGTTTGTATTATGAACTAAAAGGATTTAAAATAGTTCAATTAGATAATAGTCCAAACAAAATGTAAACACCCCTTTTAGGATGTTAGGCCAAATAAGGTGAAGGCATCTCCACTGGGCCTCAGCCTAAAGGAGGTGAAAGCACCCTATTAGGCTATTGATCCAAACAAGATGATTTTATTTTTATTTTTATTTTTATTTTTTTCTTTGACACGTGCAATGCAAATGCTAGGGAGTAGGCTACTCCATTTCTTTTGGGAGGCACATGAGGCTCACTCGGTCATTTTTTTGTGGTCTTCCAATATATTATTACAATCATCTCACCAAGAGTTTTTTCAACAATACAAAGTGTGTCGGAATCAAAGATCAAGTGTGTTTAAATAGTACTTATTTTTTCTATTTTTTTTAATTGATTTTTTTGATTTTATTCTTCAATATTTAATTGATTGAAAATTAAACTTCAGAAATTTTCTCAATTTACTTTCTATGAATTTATCATGATCTCATAAACCAGATTGAGGGTTTGACATGTTAACCCGGATTGACTCAAGTAGTTTTTTTGTCATTTTTAAAATTTAATATATTTGTTTTCAATTTTATCTTTTAATATTGAGTTAATTAAGAATTTATCCTTATAATTTATTTTGATTTTTTTATAAAGTTATCACAATCTCATGATCAAGATTATAAATTTGATCATTTAATTCGAGTTGATTTAATATCTTA
This sequence comes from Populus alba, assembly GCF_005239225.2. Lineage (NCBI taxonomy): Eukaryota > Viridiplantae > Streptophyta > Magnoliopsida > Malpighiales > Salicaceae > Populus > Populus alba. Next base: position 46,401,026 of record NC_133284.1, on the reverse strand, counting down.
TCATATTAATATTCAAAATAAAAATTCTTCAAATATAATTTTATATTAATATTTTAAAAAATATTAAATACATATCATATTTTAAGTTTATAATTAAATAATTTTAAAAAAAAACATGTAACAATATTTAAATATTTTTCTTATTAAAAAAAATTAATCTAAACAATTTTCTAAAAATTAAACTAAATAGCAACCAGTTAAAAAATAATAATAATAATAATAAGAGAGAGATAGAGAGAGAGAGAAGTGTGGAAGTGTGGAACTATTCTCTGCCCATTTCCGAGTGCTTCCTTTCTGCTTTGAAATTCACCGCCACCGCAAAACCCTTTCTACTCCTTTCAATCCCAAAATCAAACGGTAAAAAAATGTCTCTCTGTAATGTTTTTCTTTTCTCGGCAACTGAACAGCGTTTGCTTCCTTGTTTTTTAGCTCTTTCATTCGTGCTTGTATTTACTTGCTATTATATCCTCAGAAGTCCTGATTTGTGGAACTTTTTTTTTGATAAATTTAAGTGATTTTGAGTTTCTATCTGGGCTTCTTGGTACTTTTTTAATATTTTAATTTACATTACTGTTGTTTTTATTTGCTCTGTGTTTTTAGGTTTTTGAAGAGGAAGGACCATGGGAGACTTGTCAAGGTGAATTTCTCTCTCTCTCTCTCTCTGCTTATTTTTTATTTTAATATTAGAAAGAAGAATAAATTAATCGCATTTCAAAAAAGATGAAATTTTAAACCAAAGAGGCTTAGATTGGCTAAAAAATTGATTTTTTTTCCAATCTCTTTATACTGTACTGTTAGGCAAGTCTTGGTAGCTGGGAATTTTTTACATTTATTTTAGAATTTTTGTTTTTGTGATTATATTGAAATGGGTTTCCCAGGGATGATTTTGCAAAACGCTTCGAGTACTTGTTGCAACGAATTGTCATCTAGGGTATACGGAGAAGGATGAGATACGGCGGCATGATTCTTTCCAGGCTTTCGAAGAGACATACTCCATAGCTGAGCAGAAGAAGGTAATTTTGTTTGTGTGCGCTACTGATTTGCTTTTGTGATGTGCCTGCTGGTTTGAAAGTTCTTGCTATATCTTGTATATATAGATATACTTTTCTTAAATTCTGAACAATGATCTACTTTGTGATGGCTAAGGCATTGAGAAGCATGTTCTCTTTTGACCCAGGGGCAGTAATTCTCATATTCTCATATTTCTATTTCCAGATAACATGAACAAGTAGATTCTTTAACACCGATCTCTTGTAAAAACTATTATTTACTGACCCACTAATCAAGTAAAAGACATACATATCTCCAAAATACAATGACATGTGTTACAAAAACATATATTTCTACACAACCCCTGATTTTTAAAGGACCTACGCAGGCGGCTGGTGTGGTTCCTTTTCTTCAAGGCACCTCACACTTACGATG